>NC_136631.1:25230435-25475435 GCF_933228915.1 Telmatherina bonti | reverse complement strand
TATAACTGACTTTCACACTGAAAGTTTTGCTCTTTGTCAGGCTTATCATCCACGGAGCAATAGTTCTACCTCTGATCTATCTGTTATTGGTCCGCAAAAACCCCTTTGTTGTCGTAAGAAGGGTGTTTCCTGCCTTACTGAGGGCGCTGATCATCTCTCGCTCGTAAGAGTTCTCTTAATCTCGATTAAACATTACAAGATCACAGCACTATATACATTAGTGTGTGTATAATAAAGCATGTGGACATGGTAGAGATGTTTCCAGATATGTCTTCCCTTGTGTCTCCAAGCGACGCATCCTCACAGACTTACCAATGTTGCGAGCGAGTCCTCAACATTAACCCAAGAATCACTCAGTTCATGCTTCCTCTTGGGATCAATATCAACATGGATGGAACAGCCCTTTATAAAATGGCTGCTGCAGTCTTCATCATTCAATTCAACGGCATCCCCATAAACTGGAGCAAGTTATTCACCATTGGGTGTGTTCCACTTTTATTTTTGTTTTTTAACTTTATGTCCCATTTGATATGGATTAGCATTGGTTTGACTAACAAGTTAAACCCAGCTGAAGTCACAGAATTTAGATCAGGTTTGCAGATGCCTGCTTAGTTCAGTATCAACACAGCTTTGTCATCCCTGTGTAGTCTGACCGCGGCAGTCGCCTCTGTGGGAGAAGCAGGAATCCCAGCCACAGGAACAACCACCACTCTTCATTTTGAACATCATTGGGGTTCCTGCAAATCACGCTTCCCTCTTGCTGGCGATAGAATGGCTGATGTGAGCATAACCTCCTTTCTTGCACATTTAACATCACATAAAACAACATGAAAAAGTAGCTGTTTTACCATGTTCACTGTGTTTCCAGCGATCGCTGCAATGGAGTTAACGTCCTGGGGGACTGTTTTGGTGTGGCACTGGTTGAACATCTCTCTATTGAAGAACTGTTGAAAATGGACGGTGTAAACAGTGACAGATAAAGTCCTTTTTTTTGTTTTTTTTTTCTTAAGCTCTTTTGATCCTGTCTAAAACACAATTAGTATCCGTCATGGGCTTGTCAGTAAAGTAATCTCTGATGGTGTCTGTGTACGTTTGACAAGAATAAAAATACATGTGCACATTTCTGCCACAAAATAGCACGTACAGATTGAGGTTGAAGCCTCCGAGCCCAGCTGTCTCCAACCAGCAAGTCAAAATTCAGAATTATGAGAAATAGAGGAGGAAATCTAAGATGCTTCCACAACTTAGGAAAAAAAACCCTATGTGGCTGTTTCTAGTTTTTCTTAAGTAATATCTGAAATACCAATTTTGTCTGACTCTTAATTTCCAATACTGACATCAACTGATACCAATATTTTGGAGCAGGTTGTGCCAAACAAAAATATCTGAAAAATTATACGATACATATCTTAAATTTGATCATTTTGAGTTAGAGGAGACATAGCTGAAGAAGTATAATGCATGATACCTGCATGTTGTGTAAAGGTTATGTCACTAAAGAAGGACAAACTGATTCCAATAATAGCCAATGATGCATTTTAATGCTGACATAGACCGATAATCAGTTCGCTGATGATCTCTCACAGCTCTACTTTAATGTATATACAATAATTAATATGCTGTTTTAATCAACTTTGTTTACGCAAACAGTGTTGGAATGTGTTGTGTAACTTGTGATTTACAACTTTTTTTTTTCTGTCATTCATCCTTGTGACAGTGATTTGTGATCCAGATGACTTGCAGCAGCCACATGGTCCTCTCACATTAGAAAGAAAGCTGCTTCACACTTCCTGATTCTCTTCCAGGATATTAGAAAAGTACATTATGTTTAAACAACCTGCTCATTCAGTGTTGATAGGATATATTTAGCTCAGTGGGTTCATTCAGTCATGTATATAATTTAGCCATTGGTGTTAAAGACACTCAGTGTATTTGCTTACAATAAATATTAAGATGTTTTATAAATCTTTGACATAAATGTCTTTATCCATGTTTTATATATGTTAATAAAATATAATTTCAGTTCATTTGTTTTCATTTAATTTATTTTCCCGATCACCTTTGAATTGAGAGAGCAGTCAACTCAGTTTTAGCCCAAAATCCACCGAATCTCGACTTTTTCTTTCTCTATTAGAGGGTCTCCAAAAAATGTTATGCAGGAATTTATTCTTCGTAGTTTCGTACGTACGTAATTTCCTAAATGATCAAATTTTATTGAAAAACTAAAGTCAACAGTTTGTGTCAGCATAGAAGTATTACTGAGTAATATGCAATACTAAAAACAAATGTCTGGCATATCAACAGCTTGAATGACAAGACAATATTATAGGGAGGTATGATCCAGATTTTGGTTCCAATTACCAAATTATTTGTAGCCCTTTATTTGTGCACGTCAGTGTTTCTCTGGTATATCTTGTCCGTCTTCTCGACTGTCCAAAGAACAGCGCCACCTGGTGGACAAAAACAATTTAACTACTTTGAAGCAGTCAGATTTCTTAGTATAAAATATTTAAATAATAGAGCATAATTAACTCATTTCTTTAAGTGAGTGACTGAAATGGCATAAAGAGTAAAGTAAAATGCAATAGTTTTTACTTCAGTTCTGAGATGCTGAGTCTGGAAAATTCTTCTGAACTGAATGCACGACATAGAAATCTACCCAAAAACTGGACAGATTTATTAAAGGACAAGTTTTTAAAGATGGACTAGACAGACTTGGAACACTAATCCAGTTCAGGTTTGGAGACTTTAAGTTTTACAATAAAAATAAAAATTGGATTCTTTTGGGCTTTCACAAGAATAATTAAACATTATGCAAATAATAAATAATTATGAATTAATATCTCCAGAAAAATAAATCAGCCTCGATTTGAGGGGTCTTTTAATCATTCATATTATTATAAATTAAAACTTAGTCCAAATGGCCCTGGTACCAAAAGAGAAAAAGTCCCTTTTTGCAGGTAAGGCTTTTCCAAGACCGGATTATCCAATGGGCATTATGGGCACAGGCCCAGGGACCCGTGGGTGTCAACTTGGGGCCCATTTGGGGAAAACACCAGCAGTTTGGACATGAAACAAAATGTACATAAAAGGTAGTTACACCACAGTGTCTAGTGTCTTGCTATTACTACCATTGGCTGAGAGATGTTAGAAATGTCATTTCAGTGTATCATTCACAATTTTCAAAATGCTGTGGTGGGGAAGGGGTCCTCTGGAACACTCTGGGCCCAGGAGCCTGTGCCCTTTTAATCCAGCCCTGGGCTTTAAAAAAAAAAAAAAAAAAAAAAAAAAAAAGAATTAAACCAGATTCTCTGTATAATCACTTATGGAAGTCCAGTTAAGTTCTGGCTCTAGTCCTGGCCACTCCGGTCCTGGCTACCCTGATGGTGGCTACTCTGGTCCTGGTCACTCTGATTCTGGCCACACTGGTCCTGGTCACTCTGATTCTGGTCACACTGGTCCTAGCTCGCCATTACCCATAGACTTCATGGGAACACCCTGTAGCCAGCTGCGAGCTGACGTCACAGCAGCTGACGTCAAGACGCATAACGGAAGTGAACGTCTGACAGCCTGGTTATGGCGTGTTTGTTAGCCAGCAGCAGCGGCAGAAGCACAATAATGTTCTCTCCACTACCACAAGCAAAACGTCGTGTCTGGATTTGCTTTTTACTTCTGTGGATATATTTAACGTCATCATCAGCATCTGCCAGGCCGGACAGTCTTAAAGAAGTGACCGACGGGAACTGGGAGAAGATCCTGTCCGGAGAATGGATGATTGAATTGTTAGTGTCCTGCTAACGTGAATGCTAATCGCTGTTCGGCTAGTTTGGCAGTCATGTTTTGAAGCGGGACTTGAGTTCCTGCATGTGGCCAGCTAGCAGTCCGTCTTTTCCGTCTAGTCTGTCATGTTATCGCGCCTCTTTTTATTTATAATGAAGAGGAAAAAGTTCTGTAAATATTCAACACTTGTAGCTAAGCAGATTATACGAGTTGTAAACTAGCTAGTTTGCTAACAACTAGTCTTTCGAAGAAAACAAGCAACTGCTAATATTTTAGCCTGCACGTGGGTTATTGAGTCATTTATTTGAGAAATAAAAAGACGTCTAATTTCTTCTGTCCCTCAGCTATGCCCCTTGGTGTCCAGCATGCCAGCAACTCCAGCCGGTGTGGAAGGAGTTCGCGGACTGGGGGGAGGACATGGGGGTCAACATAGCCAAAGTGGATGTGACAGAACAGCCAGGTGGGGGCTTCATTACACCTTTAAACTGTCTTGATATCGTAATAAGTTATTCATAACCGTAAAGGCAGTTTAGTCAAATTGAAGTACAATAATCTAAGCGAGTCTCAGTCAGTTTTATGACTTATAATATTCAGATTAGCTGAAACTGTGCTGAACAAATACCCATAAAAATTATGTATTTGCTCCAATCTTTGGATCCAATTTTTTGTGCTACGAATCTAAAAGAAATAGATTTAGAGTAACTGACAACTTCATATTGTTGAGGATCAATGACAGAGTAAATAACACATTTAGCACAAAGTTAAGTGGAAAAATTGAGCCTATTGTTGGGCTTCCTGTGAAATGTTGTCTGCAGCAAATATTCATTTTGTATTTGGTGTGATTTCTCTGTGCGCTGTCCTTGATCCTGTACAAGAGTATCTGTAATGTTATGAAATTGTGGAAAATATGATTTCTTTGTCAGAGCTGTTTCAAATTCTGTCATTTAAAGTAGGTTTAATGATGGGTTTCTCCTTATTCATGCGTACAACTTATAGACTGTAGAACAATACAGGGTCAATCTCTGATGTCGACAGCTTTGGCAGGAATAAAACATAAATGCAGCTATCATTTGATGCTCCAGATCTCTTCCATTTGGATATTTCACACCTCAGTTGTCTGACACATTACTGATGCAGTGGTCTGAAATGATTCGATAAACTTCACCTGTTAGCTCTTCCTCAGATTCAGTTATTTTTGGGATATTTTGTGAGGTTGAAGTGAAACCTGTTGTGTACCTTTGGCAACCGATGATCAGTACTGAACACAGCATGTATAAAAAGGTACATGACAACATTTAACCTCTTGAAACAATTTATTGTTGACCTGATTATTTTGTTGGAAGTCCGAGAACGGCTAACAGAAGAGGATCTTTTTAACCTCAGTTTGAAATTTATTTTAATTTCGGTCTGAGGTAAAGTATGCAGTGCAGATCCTGGAGAGACAGAGCTGAAGGATCCTTAGGTGTAACTTACATTAGCTTTTTGGGCTGGGATTGCCCTACAGAGGTTAAACTGGTACAAAATTGATTATAACGAGTAGTGGCCATTGAAGTGAGCAAGCCAGCCACTGCTCATATGATGGAAATGACTGTTTTCTTCAGTGTGGGTGCGTGGATGTTGATATTTGGGCATGGATTGTATTATTTCTATTACAATAGTATTGTAACAGACCTAACTGAAATATTTTAGTTACATTTAATTCTTGCTCATCAGTCGCACCGTGTACTGGAGAAGTTTGATAAAGAACACTATGTTGCATGAGTTCAACTGGGAAAAAAACCCCAAGAGTTTTAAAGGATTTATCACAAATTTGACTCACTTAAAAGATGGTCTTTTATAACATTAGCAATGAGCCAAAGACTTCCATCTGATCACTGATAGAAACTTGTCTCCTTCCTCTATAAGGTCTGAGCGGGCGATTCATCATAACATCACTTCCTACCATTTATCAGTAAGTTCTTACTCATGTTGTGGCTTTTGTTGCTTCCTCCTTTGTGTGTATTATAGTCTCGACAGAAAGCTTCTGTTAACATGACTGAGAATTGCATGTACTTTTGCATTAATATTTTCCCCAAAGCTCTTTAAAATCACTGTATTTTAACATGAATTGGTTAAAGTGGAACTATTATGTGCATTTCAGGCTAATTTATTTTTATTTCTGAGCCCAGAAGGGCTGGGATTGATCGAGTTATTGTCACAAATCGCTTTATTTACTTCAGACCGACCCTCTCAGTAGGCTGTCAGATCAGCCTGTGGGCAAAACGAGTGGATTGAGACTCTTCCTCATTAAGCCCCGCCTCCCGCCACTGCGCTACAGCGGGAGCGCACACTGCACCTGCTTTCACCGTCATTGTAACATCTCATAAACAGAAGGATTAGGCTAATATGAACTCAATAAAAATACACAAAATACAATGTCAACACATAGCATACAGCCCTACATGTTGGAACCTGAATCAGACCCTGAAAACTAAGTGGAAAACAGCAACCCACAGCAACGAATGCAGCAGGATGTCTCTCTTTGGTAAACTCACCAGCAATCGTTGGAAATAACTTTATCCGACGTTTTCCACCCGCCTGATGTATTTGTACATGCCCTTGTTAACCAGTAGAAGGTAACCAATCACCGAACCTTATCCCCCGGGACGTCTCAAGCATTTCGAAGTAGAAAAAACTCTCTAAAACAACGCGTTTTTCGTCGCCATGAAAACCGAACGGAGAGAGTGCTGGAACTCAAACTCAAACTCAAACATGCGTTTAGGTGATAAAAAACAGTGCCGTTCACATGTCTGATGAGGATTCAACACTGTAACACTGTAGAAAGCTCAGAAAACTTCAAATACCTTAATAGCACCCCTTTAAGTATAATTTATTAAATGGATCTTTGTTCATTCAGATGCAGTTTGGAGTTTTATTTTTGTTTTCAAAAAGGTTTTCATTGCAATCCAGTTGAATAACACTGTGTGGATACAAGAAGATGCGAAATGTTTTTATATATTGTTACAAATAAAAAGATGTCAAAATAAAATAAATTTCACTTAACTCTATAAATTTGCAATTCCTCATCCAAGTGACAATCTGATGAGCAAGTCATGTAAGCAATACCACATGGCCAGAAGTTTATAAACAAGAAGTAATTATGATTTACAGTAATATAAAACTAAGACATTTGTGTTGCATTCAAACTGCTTTTTTCCCCCATTAAAATCTTCTGTGTTGCGTAATGTGTTCCTCTCTGAACTCTCTACTTCTCTGACTGGATTACATCGGTAGTTCAATCAATCTGTGCATTTAACATTGCTGCTGTTGTCAGGCGGTGAGATTTGCCCAAAGCAAAACAACTGAGTCTGTGCATGTTTTTGTGTTTCAGCTGTAAAGATGGCGTCTTCCGGAAGTACCAGGGAGCTCGTACGAAAGATGACTTCCTCAGCTTTGTAGATGAACAGAAATGGAAATTAGTCGAGCCCGTCTCCTCCTGGTTTGGACCATCCTCATTTTTGTAAGTGTTAAAGACTCAATACGTAACTTTTAGACCATAAAACTCCGTGATCTGGACATGTTTAATGACACAGTGACATCTATCGTGTGAATTCCTGAGAAACCGTGTAATATGGCTTTTTCATGCCGAATAGTGTGTGACGTTGCAGCAGAGTTTTGCTTCACATGCAAGAAAACAGACAAATACACCGAATGCACGTTGTTGATGATTCAGCAGAATAATACAAGACAATTAAAACAAGAAAAAGAGATAAAACAAGTATCATAAGATCGTCTTCTGCTGGCTGCAGAGCTGACAGGTCAGGCAGGACACAAGATGGATGCTGAATTAGCCGTCGATTGGGGGGCACGTCACTGGAAAAATGGCAAAAGTTCTGTTGTGCGTCTTGAAAAGATTGAATTTCTTTGCTGTTTTCAGTTCCAGTTCGAATGAAGATGTTGAAGATTCGGTCCACTCGCACCACTTTGCTTTTGCACTTCTTCGCCTTTAAAATGTAAATGAAACCAGATGTTCCCAACATTCTTGGCGTCTCTTTTTTTTTTTTTTTTTTTTTTAACCCCCCCTGCGCGCGCGCTTCCTCTTGCTTTCACATAAAGGCTTTTGTACTGATGTTGCTGTTAAAAGATCTATTGAATGATATTCTGTCGCCACGTCTTCTTTTGGCAGAATGAACTCCATGTCTGCTCTCTTCAAGCTCTCAATGTTTATCCGGGTAAGTTAACAACTGGACTCACTGCAACTAATAACATACTGGAAATCATGCCTGCAGGAATAATTTCACAGTAAAAGAATGACACTTTTTACGATATTATAACGGCACCTCATTGTGTTCTGCAAATACAAGTACTTGTGAAGTAATGAGTGTTTGCCACTTATAAATTCATGAGTTTATAGCATGTAAATATGTTGTGTATATAATTTATGGTTTTGATTGTGCTGGAATAACTATTTAATCCGAAGACCAGCAGTGTGTGAGAATGATGTTGTGGTTTCCAGCGTTGTCATAACTACATGACGGAGCAGCTGGGGATTCCTAACTGGGGTTCATATGTCATCTTTGGCCTGGCCACCCTCTTTTCAGGCCTCGCATTGGGTCTGGTGAGTCAATTTGTTGCAATTTTTTCATAGTTCTCGCGAATTAAGGCAGTAAAACCTGAACAAAACGTCTTTTCCTTTCAGTTACTGGTGTTCATCGCAGATTTCGTCTTCCCCTCGCGCCGGTTTTCTCCTGATTACTATCAGAGTGAGTTTCATATCCAACGTTGTTTCATGAGCGACACATCAGTATCTCTGTTCATAAATAAAATGTTTGACATGTTATTCTGCAGAGAAACAAGCAATGGAGCAGGCGCGGTTGATCCAGCAACAAGATGAAGACCATGAGGCTGATGGAGAGGAAGATGATGACGAGGAGGATTACGAAGAGTACGGGGACAAGCATGAAGTGTGGAGAAAGCGGAGAGAATCCCCCGAGGGTCGCCCAGAACCTAAAGGACAGGGTTACCCTGACGAGGCTCTGAGGAAGAGGGTGGTGGGCAACCGTGAGGAAGAGGAGGACACTTAAAGAGGCGGCGCCGAGCTCCTCGTGGCTCCTTACTTCTGAATAGAGCAGCGTGGAGTCAGCAGGGTTGGAGGAGCCGTGGTCCTGAGCAGCAGTGTTAAGACAAAAGAAGCCCAAATCTCCCCGAACCCTCCCTCGAACCCCTCTTTGTTTTTTCCCCCCTCAGTTGTTTTTAACAGGAGCACCTTAGACTCTCGCCACCGCTCTCTCCACCTGAGCAGCAGGCTCCACCTGGATCAACAAAAACCTTCCTCACCCGTTTCCACTTGTGGAAACAAGTCGCCTGCCTGAGGTTTTAGGTATGAAGTGCAGTACAGCTGAATTTTGCCACGCTGTTGATGCTATGCATTGTTTTTTGGTTTTTTTTTTTTGGGAAGAAAAAAAAAGATTACATGTGTGATTTTATAAAAGGCTTGTGGTATATGTATGAATTTTGCTTTTCCGTTATCGTGTTTGTGTATTTAAAGGTTGTTTCACTTTCCTCACAAAACCCAACAGCTCATCTGAAACCTGCATCACTGCACGTTTCCACTTAGAGGGAGTAAAGAAAAGAAACACAAACGAATCAGTTTTAATCCTTCAGATATCACCTCCAGTTTTCCTTTTTCTTTTGGAAGGAAAAAAATCTGACAAATACTGAAATTTAAGATGAAATTTTGAAATGTAATGAGTTTAGTTTGACAACAGCAAACTGGTGTGAGTGATTCGGTTAGTCGAGGTAAACTGGTGCAGTTTGATTGAATTTGGAAGAAACCAAAGGAATCCAAAGGAATTTATGACTCAATTTTTCTGTCTTTTGGTCTTCCAAACAAAAAGCATCAGAACCAGCATCTCCCTCCTGCATTTCCTCAAATACTCCATAGTTACTGGGGGAATATATACAAACAAACAGCATTGTTTTGTACGTTAACAACTCCCATCAGAAACTTGCACGTCCGATGTCCAGTCGGGGTGCCATCTCATCCATGTGCAGTTTCAGGTTGGATAAATAAGCTGTAAACTGGACCAGTAGACTTAACCACAGCTGACAAAGAACTTTATTGCTTTTCTTTACTTTGATACAGCCTTGATTTAGAATTTGTATAGCAATAATAATTATTTGTCAAGCATGTCAGATCAATATAAAATCAGCCACATGTAGTGAAAGCTTTTAGTACGGTCAATTCCTTATGAAAATAAATGGTTATTGCTGAAAAATATCTAGATTTTTGTAAAAGCCTTTATTCTAACTCGAGCAGGCTGGTATGTGAAGGATCCTCGTGCAGATTTTTTCTTTGCGAGGTTGGCGGAAGAACCCTTCTGATAGCGTCTACGGTACTCCACTCAGCAGTCACACCAAACCTTCAGCTGCTTTACTGGTTTTATGTTTTTTTTTTTTTTTTTTCTTCTAAATACAAAAACACCATGCGTCAAGGATGCTGATCATATTAAAGTATCACTCCAAGATAAAGGCGTTTTGAATGTTTTCTATGTAGATACTGTATGTTTCTCATTAATTTGAAATGAGCAATGTTTTTTTTTATTTTTTTTTTTATCATTATTACGACTGGATGTTTGGCTTTTGACCTGTTAAGCCATCAGTACCGTATATGCATGCTGTAATGGGTTTATAGGGGGGGATCGAAGTGGTGTAGGTGTGTTGCATCCCCGTCCTAACACATGAAACCAGAGGAAGGCGGGAAGAGTCGGCACACTGAACCAGCTATAACCATTTTTCTTTTCTGTTTTCTCATGTATATCTGCATGAGTGCCATTTTTACTACACTGATCACAGCGTATGAACTCTGGCACTGCAGGAACTCAATCCTGTTCATTCCTCAGTGTGTGTGTGAGCAGTGTTTTGATCTTGACATGCATTTCACTGTTTTAAAGAGGTTTAGTATGAATTCATTATGTGTGTGTGTGTGTTGATTTTTATCTCCCAAAACTAACTAATCCTTGAAATGACAGTTAAACAGGTTGAATTTTTAATTTTTGGACCATTATTTATGGCTTGTAGCATTCTTCTTTACTCTGAAACGCTCTGAGCGCTCTTCATCATTTCTTTAAATAAAGATTTATTTGAAAACTTGTAGATTTTTGTAGTTTCTTTGTACAGCAACCAACTGTAACACTCACTGGCGGCTTTAAAGCTAATTAGTCATGCAGACATGTTGCGTGACAACATGACAAATAATAAAAAGGCTACCTTTAGGAAATAACAGTTTAACATTACATATGTAATATTACTGGTTTAATAATAAAAATGATAAATATTAAGAATTTTACTATTCCACATGGAGCCAGCTTGTGATTTCATATCCAACAGGTCCCTTAAATGGGTCACAAGTAAAAACCTGTGAAAACTAAATTTTAGTATCCAAGACTGTAGCAAAAACATTTTTTATGTCTCAATTTTATGAGTTAGGACAAAAAACTTCCAAACATCCAAATGAACTTTAAAGTTACGGCCTCTAACTGAGGCTTGTCACCTGTGAGTCATTTGGTTTTTCTTTCCTGTTTCAGTTTCAGTTTCTCTGCGGATTGTTTGGGATGTTTACCCCTGGAAAGACTGGCAACAGTATTGAATATTGCCATTTATAATCTCTCCCGCTGTAGAATGAAGTACTCGAATAGTTTGGAAATTGTAGAAATGAAAATATTGAGCGATGAGAGCAAGCCTTTGCCAGCAGATGTCACTCCTGCTTTCATGATGGTTTTTGTTCCAACATCAGATCTCCACCTAAACAACCACTAATGAAGCACCATATAAGGTGATACTACACCTCCAGTAATTATTCAGTGACATGTGTTTTGGTAAATGTGATGCTTGAGGTCACTTTCCCTCTTGTTTCTCCTCTCGGGGTTTTCCATTTCCTCCGCCGAGCCTCCTCCACCCTCTTTGAGTAGTGCTACTCGCCCTCTGGAGTAAAAGGGGAGCCCATCTCATCTCTAATCAGTGCTATAATTACAGCTCGAATGCCCCGTTTGGCAGGGGTTAATCGTTTGAAGGAGGGGAGAGAGGAGGAAGGTGTTTGATGGGCTTCCCCTGCTGCACTGTGCCAGCCTGCTGCTGGAGGCCTTTTGACTCTTGCTGCACAGCCAAGTCGTGGCGTGCACGTGAAAAACTCTGAGCAAATGCTTGATGATGCGTTTTGTTCTTCTCTACGATGTAAAGTGAAGACAGATGGCTCGACTGCTAGTTTAGTGGTTTCTGTTCTTGTTCATTTAGCTTGCTTCAGTCCATTTGCTTTTCAATCATCCTTGTTTTCACTTTTATAGCAAAGTTTCTCTGAAGAGCCATCCTGCCACTAATGGAGGAAGACTGGTGCATAATGACACAACCGAGTGAGAGAATTTTTCATTTGTAGAGTTCAATACGCTATGTAGACAAGATGGTGGGTGCAAAGTTCAGTTTTATAGAACTGAGATGCATGGGGGAGTTTTTATTAACCGTTTAGAGGCTGAAAAACATAATAAATGAGTGCAACACAGAGCTTGTCAGGGTCATGTGAAGCCCACCATGCAGAAATGTTTTACAGAATTCCCACACAGTTATCTGCTTTTAAACCTGTCAGGAAAACGTTGTTGGAGGGAGGATATTTCTGAATCCTTTCATAAGGAAAAACCAGCAAAACAACAAGTTTTTCTTGTTTTTCTTTTTATGTGGTTAATTATGCGCCTCACCTCCGTCTGCCTTCCTGTGAACCAGACCTGAACTCTGACGGAAGACGCGACTCTACATCAATAGGTAACAACAAGAAGACCTCAAATTCCAGTTGGACCCCAGTAAAACCCTCACAGAAAAACATGTGAAATATCTATGGTAATAACGTGAAAATCATAAAAGCACATGTGAAACTTATGAGTTTTCATGTGGAACCCATGTGATTTTGTATGATCAGATTTTAATATGTAAAATATGGCCATACTAAGTCACATGGGTGGTTTCACATGTGCTCATGTACATTTTACAGTGGAAACTACAAGTTTGACACGTGCATCTATATGTTTCACATTGGAATTCTCATATTTCATATGTTTCATCAAAGATTTTATATTTTTACATTCTTACCATTAAAATGTTACAAACCTATGTGTTTTACATGTACAATAATTTGTTGCACATGTGCAAAAACCACATATGGTCACATGAGCAAAACATGTTTTGCTGGTTTTTTTTTTTTTTTATTAAGTGAATCATACAAATCATGAGGGTGGATTGTCCTCTCCGAGTCGTGAATGAGGTCCTGTTTCAAGTGGAGAAGTTATAGAAAAAAAGTTAAAGTTAAATAAGTTGTGGTGAAGAAGGAGCTGAGCCAAAAAGCAAAGCTCTCAATTTACCTCTGGATTTATGTTCGTACCCTCACCTACGGTCATGAGCGAGGAACAAGATCGCGATTGCAGATGGCTGAAATGAATTTCCTCAATAGGGTGGCCTGGCTTTCCCTTTGAGAAAGGGTGAGAAGGTTGGTCATCCGGGAGGCACACAGAATAGAGTCTCTGCTCCTCTGAGGAGCCAGATGAGGTGGCTAGGACATCTGGTTAGGATGCCTCCTGGACATCCCACTGGTGAGGTGTTCCTTGCATGTTGCTCCGGAAGGAGACCCTGGAGAAAATCCAGGACATGCTGGATCCTTTTCCCAGATATGCAACAGAAAGTAGATGAATGGAAACACGTTGAAGTAAATATGACAATCATTCGACCCAGTGTTACAATAGTAAGAAATTAATTTCTTATTACAGTTGCTTTGTAATGATTTTACACATCTTTGTGCTTGAAGTGTGTCTTTTTTGGCACATATAAACTATATGTATAATAAACTTAAAGTAACTACTCCAGCAGTAACTTATTACTGCTACTTTTTTACTTCAGTCGATTTGTGTGTAAGCTGGACTACATATCATGTAACAACAGCATTGAGTAAATGTGTTTATTTACTTTCTCAGACTGTGTGAAAGCAGCACAAACTGAAACTGTGTCACATTATCTGTCATGGCTGATGACAGACACTTTTTCCACCTCAGTGGTGACCGCAGTCAAACAGTAACTTACAAGGTCTGATTTCCCGCTCTGCTTTAGTTCATTTTCTCAGTATCACTCGCAGTTCAGCATCATATTTTGTCATCTTGTCATGATAATGAGGAATTTAATTCTAAGAATGAATTAAAGCATTTAAAAATGACAGAGAAAATGTGCTTACTCCTTAAACTCTTGACTGTTTCATCATGTGGGAACGCAGCACTTCTTCAGCATGCAGGACTAGGAGGAAGCAGTTTTTGGATCGAGCCTGTTTATGAATTGAAATCCCCGGGCCAGAGGCCAGAAGAGGCTTTTGCTCAGACCGCAAAAATCCATGAGAAAAACAGGACAGCGTTATATGATCCAGTCTCTCTCTCTGGGCAAGTGGACGCCAGCGAGGTACGAGCGCAAGCATTCAACAAGGCAGCACTTGTTCTCCAAACCGCTGTGTCCATTCGGTGTCCTCTGTGTGGTTAGAACATTAAAGCCCAGAGGGAAGGTGAAGAAATTTAGATTCCTCTGTTTGGACTTGTAATGAAGATTTATTCATCAGTCTGATATTTTGAAATCAATAGTCAGGATTCAGAAACACAATGATGAAGCTGGGTGGGATTTTGTTCTCTTTCTGTCTGTCAGCTTTAGCCCGCTTACCTCTGTTAGCTGGTTAGCTCCTGTTATCTCCGGGTTAGCTTGGTTAGCTCTTAGCTACAGAAAGCTCGGAGTTTGCTCGATGTCAATCATCCACCATGATGTTCACAGCTCTCAGCTCCACCTCTTTGCCCATATTGTATTTTCTGGGCAAGACGACATGCATGCCCCTGTCAAGATGGCGATGGTAGGAACCACCCACCGAGCTTCAATTCAGCTCTTCAGAAACCTATGGGTGACATCACGGAGGCTTCGTCCATCTTTTTATATACAGTCCATGGTCACATTGAGTCACATTAATTGCTTATTCTGCCAAACGTGTTGAAGTAAATATGACAAACATCAAATGATAGATTTTGTGATGTCAAAGACCCAGCATTGTTGCACATGTGCTGAATTAGAGCATTTTTGATTTGGTCTCGTGTCTGAAGAAGACTTATGAAGAAAGAAATGACAAGACTCGTAGTAATACAGTCATTTTGACATCTTATATCTATGGTTTTAGTGGACCATTTATTGTGTTGCAGCACCATTCGTCCATTTCTTTCTGCTTATCCAAAGTCATGGATAGGCCATGGAAGGACACAAAACACCCTTCTCCTCTTTGCGACACTCTCGCGAGCAAGTCCTACTGGAGGAATCCTAATCTGATAGCACTTTAAATGACTCTTTGTTCCAGTAAAGCAGCACCGTAACAACATATTCACCTTACATTTTGCAAGGTAACATTGAAAAAGTTTTAAGAAGCAACACAGTTTGGTTCAAAGTGTTTCACAGCACCTTCATCCTCCTGGTTAAGGGTTCCCCAGGACTGATGTTAACAGCTGCTTTAAAACTCCTGTTTGAAGCAGCATGTTTGGATCAGATCAAATAAACCTTGTTGAGCCTGGACGAGGAAAAAACAGCGATGAAGCATCATTATAGAATAAGAAAGAGACTGAAAGTCAAATTAAACTGTAGTAGCCCACTTCTCATTATAGTACCCTGGTTCCTATGTGATGCAGATCTTGTTTGACTGGGCAACATCTGATGTTTTATTATGTTTCTGTTCAATTGCAGTCATGATATTAAGTGGTCATGCTGCGGGTTGTAGACTTAACAGCAGGTGGATAACAATACTGAAAAGTTGTGAAATATACTTTGTATAAATTCTACTCAAGTAAAATTAAAATAATGTACTAAATGTAAAATTTGCTTTGAGTAAAAGTTACTTGGAAGTCAAGCTCAGAAGAATGGTGCAGTGGCGTTTGAGGAAAAGAAAGAAGGAAAAGCAGCAGTGGGTCCCAGTCTGACAGAGATGAACTCTTATAAAGTGATACGGCCTGTGGCAGGAAAGATCTCTGGTTGCCTTCTTTCTGACTGCAGAGCTGGATGAGTTTCCTGGAGAAGCAGCTTCACTCTGTGTCCGCAGCGTGGTGGAGACTGGATGAGTTATAAATATTCATTTCTTTTATTTTTACATGAAAATAATCCCAATGAATGAAGCCTGACATCAAATAAAGATACAATAAACTGTAAAAACCTTCCTGATCGCAGGATTTTTCATTGCTTTTCTGAACAAATCGTAAAACTGCTCGCAGACATGTACATTCTTGTATAATACCTTCATCACAAAACCTTGGCTCCTTAGTGACTAAATGTTTCTCCACTATGATTACACTTAACCAAAATTATTTTTTTCTTCTACACCGCCCTCAATCCACCCATATTTACATCTGTGAGCTGAGTGTGTCACTTCCTTTCAGACCAGATAATTGCATGGTGGCTTAAACAAAAATAAAGAAACACAAAGCTTTGCTGTTGTGTTGCCCCTTCAGTCTACTGCAGGTATATTTTCAGTAAAATGCAGTGAAATCCCTCCCCTTTTGTCTCTGCTCTGTATCCAAGGGTCTTTCTTTCACTGTGTGCAGGAAACTTAAATAGCAGCACACACTCCCTGTAGTATAAACACAGGAAAATGTTCTGACTGGATTTCTAACATTATCCAGGTCAGAAGAAGTAAGAAAACAGAGGAAAGGTCCCAGCAAAGCCAAGAAAAGGAAAATGCATTGTGGTCTGTTTAAAGAAATAGTCAATGTTCACACTTTAGAAAGAATCCCCACGAAACTGCAGAGATTTCACCTAAGCGAGTCTTTTAAAAGCACATCTCTGTTCCCCAGTTTGTTTCTGATTGTGTGTTTTCCTGCCTTTACGGCTGAACAGGTAGCAAACACCAGGGACTTTCCACGCTTTGTCCTTTAAAACATCTGCTTTTGTTGAGGTGAAAAAAAAAACAGCACAATGAGAACAAGGCAGAGAGAAACTGTGCTTTTTAAACTCACTCTCTCTGATTAATTGTTCATATTGTGTAGTACATCTGTTACTGGAAGTTTCCATTCGGGAGCAGAGTACATATCTATGACTGTACATGCTAACAAGTATCATTGATTCTCACATTAACTTGACCCTGTCCCAGAAAAATGGACACGTAATTCTACATAGTTGTGTTGTAAAGATACACTAACAGTAAAATGTTATATATTTACTAAACAAAGCTTCTCTGGCTCTCCCTTTCGACACATCGGCCATTCCCTTCTGGAAACTGTCCCTTTTAAGGCATTCTGGCCTCCATTTTTACTCTTCAATAAAACCAATTAAATGTCCCTAAAAGTCTCTGTATAACTTTTTGTAAAAGCATGAGTTGTTATTCCTCCATCCTCTTACACCTTGCCACACATTTTATCTTTGGCTGTAATGATATGTAAGATCCTTTTTCTTACCTCCGCCAAGGAGGTTATGTTTTTACTGGCGTTTATCTGTTTGTGTTCAAGATACCGAAAAAAGTTATGGGCAGATTTTAATTCAATTTACAGGAGTTGTTGAAAATATTAAAAGAAGAAGTGATTTAAATTTGGTGGTGATCCGGATCACTGTCAGGATCCAGGAATTTTTTTAAAGGATTCTTTAACATTGTGCTTGGAGGTTTGTGCTCTCCAAGTGCTTGTTTAGTTTCCAAAATGGAAAAATCTATAAATTAACCTGAGAGTTCAGGGGAATGTTCACCGGCAAAACTAACAGGGTTGTATCAAAATCAATTCAATGAAATACATAAAAAACTTTATTAATCCCATAAGCGAAACTGTAAACTGATTTGTTCAATTCAATTCAATTCAATTCAATTCAATTCAATTCAATTCAATTCATTTCAATTCAACTCAGTTCAATTTAATTTAATTTAATTTAATTTAATTTAATTTAATTTAATTTAATTTAATTTAATTTAATTTAATTCAACTCAATTCAGTTCAGTTCAGTTCAGTTCAGTTCAGTTCAATTCAATTCAATTCAATTCAATTCAATTAAATTCAGTTCAGTTCTGGATCCCATTATGTTACGGTGTAATGGTAGCCAGTGGTTACAGAAGTGGGCTTGAGCCTGGTGGATGTGGATTAAAGTCCCCTGAGAGCGAGGTTTTTAAACCGTCAACTTGCAGATACAGAAGACAGAATCCCGAAGTTATTAGTTTTTATTTTGGCATTAATGGTCAGGGGAAGGGTTGGGTTGTGTGCGTGTGTGGGTAACGTGCGTGTGTCTTTTTAAGTGTGAAACTGTTATTATTTTTATGTTGTGAAGCACTTTGATATGCTTTTGTATGAAAAGTGCTATACAAATAAAGTTTGATTTTAATTTGATTTGAACTTCAGTCGCGGTGCCAAAATATAGCAAGTTGCTGCTCTTTATAAAAACTACCGAAGACAGGCAAAATACACGGCCTAATGTCCCAAATAGGATTATTAATGTAGAAATGATTATCATAATAGTCATTACTATACATAGAAGACTCTTTATTAACACACTCCAAAGGTTTTCTGTGGTTTTAAGGATTGCCCATCAATAATTATATTTAAACATATTTCTGCTAAGCAATAAATGGGCGTTACATTTAAAGCATCTGGTGCATTTTTGTTTTATTTATTTATCTGTTCACGAGATCTGTTTGCTACATTGATCAATTACACTAAACTGTTTGTATTACCGACCTAATTTTAGTGTGTACTGAAAGTTTTATTAAGTTTAAAACTTTTTCTGAAATGCTTTCTTTTATTTAATATATTCTCCACATTTCAAGTTTGTTTAACAAAGTTTTACCAGAACTACAATGTAGAAAATTGAACAATAATATTATTAAGTCTGTTGTACTTCTTTATATAGTTCTCTGAATGAGGGGAGAGGAGAGGAGTCCTCACTGTCTGGTTTTACTGGGAAGAAATAAAGTTGTGCTTTTGCAGAGACTTGAGGAATGTCTCCTTGGAATCTCATTCAATATAGACATTTCTTTCTTACCAAATGTTCTTTAAAAATGTACCACTAATAAAAAAAAAAGAAGTATCATTGCATATGTCTGTAGAGGTAAAATACTGTATTTAAAAAAATGTTGCATTGGTTTTATTAATTCATGTATGAAAGGGTTAATGTCTTTGATTTAAGGGGCTTATTAAAAAATTTACTGCAACAAATTTTTCTGCGGTCATCTAAAGATTAGCTAAATATCAACCGTTTTGATTGTCGTCATGTTAAGTGTTTTCATCCAGCAAATACAGATGCTTTTCAGACCCAAGCCCGTCAGATTTCCCCTTGTAAAGCTCAACATGCATCAAACATGTGCAGTGTGAACCAGGTCGTGTGGATTTAAGGATAAAATATAAGCATATTCCTGAATTATTTTATCTTGCATGCAGGTAGCATTCATTGAGGAGGAAATGCACAATCAATGCTAGGAACAACCACAGGATATGTAAGGTGGCCATTATAGACACGCAAACATGCTATTAAAGCAAACATACATTCTCAGCACAAACGAAGGGAGCGGTGCAGCTCTTCCCATGGATGTCATAGTTTGTTGTGGAGCAAGTCACCTGATCCGATGCACACATCTGCTGCTGCTGAAGTGTCCAAAAGTGCCTAAACTAACACGTGAACCACTCCCAGTGCTGTTCAAATATGATCAGGGGTGAAAGGAATCAGTGAAATCTGGTGGAGTTTGGAAGTAGGTGTGTATGAGTGTTTAGACATCGACATTCCTTTTGTTAGGAAGAAAAAAAGCGTCTTTTTTCTGTTTGGATCTTAAATCTCTTGACAGATGCAGTAAAAAATGAAAAGGGAAGGGCTGTTAGCTGTTTTCTTTCCCCTTAAAATGTGAGCAGTCATCAAGGCAGCACATTTCTCTAAATCCCGGCGGAGCAGTTCACACACATCTTTTGAGCCCACACAGTTTTCCTGATGTGCTGCGAGGTCCACTGGTGGAAGACGCATTCAGACCCACTACTGCGTCAAATTAAATCTAAAACCCACTGATTTATTCAGAACGTTAAAAAAAAAAAAATCTACATCTAATACAACAGCATGGATTTAATAGTAGCATTGGAAGCACATTTATTTATTTCTATTTTTAAATCTCTGCTGAACATCCATCTGTTCACACTTTGTACAAAAAGACAAGTTGAGATTTTGATCTGATTTTAGTTGATTGTTTTTATTTTACTTTTATTTCTAATATTTTACATTTTAATATCCTTTTACATGTGATTTAAGCTTTTTAGTTTTAACACTGCCCATTGTGACACTTTGATAAACTGTTATATTTAAAGGGTGTTATAAATAAAGTTGTAATGTATTGGATTAATAGATTTAAAGTTTTTCTTTATGGTTGTATTTATTGTTTTATACTTATGCATTTTATTTCTTAAAAAAAAAAAAAAAAAAATTCTCATAATATTTGCACGTGTCTGATTCTTGATTATAAAACAAACCTGAATTCAAATATAAATTAAATGCTTTAATTTTGCTAAATAGACAAATAGTTGTGTGGCAGATCAAGTTTCCCGGTGTCATTCTGAAAATGGTGGAAATTATATAATTTACGTGTTATGTATGAATTTTCTAGCAGTGTTTCAATTTGCTCTTGATCTTTTTTTTCTTTTTTTTTTTTTTTTTTGAAAACCCTTAGTGGTTGTTCTTGCAAACCTCTGGATGTAATAGAGTCAGACACTGGTAATTTCAAGCAGAAGCTGCTGGTCTGGTCCATAAAAGCTCGTATATGAAGCTTCTGATGAAAAGCAGCTCCCCACAAAGAGACAGATAAGAGCTGGGAGTAACAAGCCTGACATGTCAAGTCTCTGCTGCAGGTCGGGGGGGTTAATAAGTTTTCCCTTTCTGTCAAAGTTTATATGTTGAAGGCTTTAAAAAGCAGGTGTACAGCTGCTGGGTGGCCTTTTAAGAAAACAGTATTTATATAATTGCAGAAATTAAATGTTGCTATGGAGATGTTTTGTTTGTTACCAGGTGGGTGTCATTGTGGTCGATGTAGCAACACATCTCTCAGTTCTTCACCACATATACAACTGTCCCAACATATTTATGACTTAAAGAAAAGAAAGTCTCTTCCTTTAAAAGCAGCTAGTACAAAGCAGGTGATCATCGGGACATGAAAATGCATAAAGTTAATAAGGTGCCGCAGGCTGTAACAAAAAATAATTTCAATCCATAAAGTGTCAACAGCAAGAAAGGAGCAGCAAGACTTTAAATAAACAGTGTTTCGTAGAGAGGAGAAATGGAATTTGTTGCTGTGTTTTTTTGCAGGCAGACGATACATTTCCTCATAGAAACACAGTTTTGGATTAAACAGCAAATATCAGCAGTAAAACTGCTCTGACCGAGCTAATTTAGTAAAAAGGTAGATTTTACTGTGTCCTTCCACTAAAGCAGCGTTCAGCTGGCCCAGATTCATTTGATCAATTCATCTATACAAGTTTTTTCAGCTTTTTTGTTCTTCTGTCATAAATATGAAAATCAGTCAATTTTACAGCAGATAATTTCCCACTGAGCAGATGTGTGATACACAGAATCAGGCACCACATTGTTATTGAAACAAAATAAGGTTTTTCTTGGTGAACCCGTGGCCAGCGCAACGTTTTCTGTTCAACTTGCATGGAAACTAGACCAGCTCTGTCCCAAGTAGGTTCTGCTAAACCAAGAACATGAAGATTAATACGGTCAAGCAGGACGTATCACAGAGACATACAAACTCAACAAAACCCCTTTTTTAAAAGGGAAATTGAGTCCACTATATACCTAATCTGAAACTGTTCTGATATCAATTAAACTTTGGAGCCCTACTTTGGTAAAAGTGGTCCATGTGCAGTGCAGCTGCTTTTCTCTCTCCTACTGCTTCCTGCTGGGCTGAAAGTGGGCTGAAGGTGGGCTAAAGGTGGGCTGAAGATGGGCTGAAGATGGGCTGAAGATGGACTGAAGGTGGGCTAAAGGTGGGCTGAAGATGGACTGAAGGTGGGCTAAAGGTGGGCTAAAGGTGGGCTAAAAGTGGGCTGAAGATGGACTGAAGGTGGGCTAAAGGTGGGCTGAAGATGGACTGAAGGTGGGCTAAAGGTGGGCTGAAGATGGGCTGAAGGTGGGCTGAAGGTGGGCTGAAGGTGGGCTGAAGGTGGGCTAAAGGTGGGCTGAAGATGGGCTAAAGGTGGGCTGAAGGTGGGCTGAAAGTGGGCTGAAGATGGACTGAAGGTGGGCTGAAGGTAAACTGAAGATGGGCTGAAGGTGGGCTGAAGGTGGATTGAAGGTGGGCTGAAGATGGGCTGAAGGTGGGTTGAAGATGGACTGAAGATGGACTGAAGGTGGGCTGACGGTGGGCTGAAGATGGGCTGAAAGTGGGCTGAAGATGGGCTGAAGATGGACTGAAGGTGGGCTGAAGGTGGGCTGAAGATGGGCTGAAGTTGGGCTGAAGGTGGGCTGAAGATGGACTGAAGATGGGCTGAAGGTGGGCTGAAGGTGGGCTGAAGATGGGCTGAAGTTGGGCTAAAGGTGGGCTGAAGATGGACTGAAGATGGGCTGAAGGTGGGCTGAAGATGGACTGAAGGTTGGCCTGAAGATGGACTGAAGGTGGGCTGACGGTGGGCTGAAGATGGGCTGAAGGTGGACTGAAGATGGGCTGAAGGTGGGCTGAAGATGGATTGAAGGTGGGCTGAAGATGGACTGAAGATGGACTGAAGGTGGGCTGAAGGTGGGCTGAAGATGGGCTGAAGTTGGGCTGAAGGTGGGCTGAAGATGGACTGAAGATGGGCTGAAGGTGGGCTGAAGGTGGGCTGAAGATGGGCTGAAGTTGGGCTAAAGGTGGGCTGAAGATGGACTGAAGATGGGCTGAAGGTGGGCTGAAGATGGACTGAAGGTTGGCCTGAAGATGGACTGAAGGTGGGCTGACGGTGGGCTGAAGATGGGCTGAAGGTGGACTGAAGATGGGCTGAAGGTGGGCTGAAGATGGATTGAAGGTGGGCTGAAGATGGACTGAAGATGGACTGAAGGTGGGCTGACGGTGGGCTGAAGATGGGCTGAAGATGAATTGAAGGTGGGCTGAAGGTGGACTGAAGATGGGCTGAAGGTGGGCTGAAGATGGACTGAAGATGGGCTGAAGATGGACTGAAGATGGATTGAAGGTGGGCTGAAGGTGGGCTGAAGATGGATTGAAGGTGGGCTGAAGGTGGGCTGAAGATGGATTGAAGGTGGGCTGAAGATGGACTGAAGATGGACTGAAGGTGGGCTGACGGTGGGCTGAAGGTGGGCTGAAGATGGGCTGAAGTTGGGCTAAAGGTGGACTGAAGATGGGCTGAAGGTGGGCTGAAGGTGGGCTGAAGTTGGGCTGAAGGTGGGCTGAAGATGGACTGAAGATGGGCTGAAGGTGGGCTGAAGGTGGGCTGAAGATGGGCTGAAGTTGGGCTAAAGGTGGGCTGAAGGTGGGCTGAAGATGGACTGAAGGTTGGCCTGAAGATGGACTGAAGGTGGGCTGACGGTGGGCTGAAGATGGGCTGAAGGTGGACTGAAGATGGGCTGAAGGTGGGCTGAAGATGGATTGAAGGTGGGCTGAAGATGGACTGAAGATGGACTGAAGGTGGGCTGACGGTGGGCTGAAGATGGATTGAAGGTGGGCTGAAGATGGACTGAAGATGGACTGAAGGTGGGCTGACGGTGGGCTGAAGATGGATTGAAGGTGGGCTGAAGATGGACTGAAGATGGACTGAAGGTGGGCTGACGGTGGGCTGAAGGTGGGCTGAAGATGGGCTGAAGTTGGGCTAAAGGTGGACTGAAGATGGGCTGAAGGTGGGCTGAAGGTGGGCTGAAGATGGACTGAAGATGGGCTGAAGGTGGGCTGAAGGTGGGCTGAAGATGGGCTGAAGTTGGGCTAAAGGTGGGCTGAAGATGGACTGAAGATGGGCTGAAGGTGGGCTGAAGATGGGCTGAAGTTGGGCTGAAGGTGGGCTGAAGATGGACTGAAGATGGGCTGAAGGTGGGCTGAAGGTGGGCTGAAGATGGACTGAAGGTGGGCTGAAGATGGACTGAAGATGGGCTGAAGGTGGGCTGAAGGTGGGCTGAAGTTGGGCAAAAGGTGGGCTGAAGATGGACTGAAGATGGGCTGAAGGTGGGCTGAAGGTGGGCTGAAGATGGACTGAAGATGGGCTGAAGGTGGGCTGAAGGTGGGCTGAAGATGGACTGAAGATGGACTGAAGGTGGGCTGAAGGTGGGCTGAAGATGGATTGAAGGTGGGCTGAAGATGGACTGAAGGTGGGCTGAAGGTGGGCTGAAGATGGACTGAAGATGGACTGAAGGTGGGCTGAAGGTGGGCTGAAGATGGACTGAAGGTGGGCTGAAGGTGGGCTGAAGATGGATTGAAGGTGGGCTGAAGATGGGCTGAAGGTGGGCTGAAGGTGGGCTGAAGATGGACTGAAGATGGACTGAAGGTGGGCTGAAGGTGGGCTGAAGATGGACTGAAGATGGGCTGAAGGTGGGCTGAAGATGGACTGAAGATGGGCTGAAGGTGGGCTGAAGGTGGGTTGAAGGTGGGCTGAAGATGGACTGAAGATGGACTGAAGGTGGGCTGAAGGTGGGCTGAAGATGGATTGAAGGTGGGCTGAAGATGGACTGAAGGTGGGCTGACGGTGGGCTGACGGTGGGCTGACGGTGGGCTGATGGTGGGCTGAAGGTGGGCTGAAGGTGGGCTGAAGATGGATTGAAGGTGGGCTGAAGATGGATTGAAGGTGGGCTGAAGATGGACTGAAGGTGGGCTAAAGGTGGGCTGACGGTGGGCTGAAGATGGGCTAAAGGTGGGCTGAAAGTGGGCTGAAGGTGGACTGAAGGTGGGCTGAAGGTGGACTGAAGGTGGGCTGAAGATGGGCTGAAGGTGGGCTGAAGGTGGGCTAAAGGTGGGCTGAAGATGGGCTAAAGGTGGGCTGAAGGTGGGCTGAAGATGGACTGAAGGTGGGCTGAAGGTGGGCTAAAGGTGGGCTGAAGATGGGCTAAAGGTGGGCTGAAGGTGGGTTGAAAGTGGGCTGAAGATGGACTGAAGGTGGGCTGAAGATGGGCTGAAGGTGGGCTGACGGTGGGCTGAAGATGGGCTGAAAGTGGGCTGAAGGTGGACTGAAGGTGGGCTGAAGGTGGACTGAAGGTGGGCTGACGGTGGGCTGAAGATGGGCTGAAAGTGGGCTGAAGGTGGACTGAAGGTGGGCTGACGGTGGGCTGAAAGTGGGCTGAAGATGGACTGAAAGTGGGCTGAAGGTGGACTGAAGGTGGGCTGACGGTGGGCTGAAAGTGGGCTGAAGATGGACTGAAGGTGGGCAGAGCGAGCAAACCCCACACAGACATGCGAGGTGTTGAAGACCAGCAGAGGGAGGAACTTCATAGTTTATGAGATCATAAATATGGAGATTTTAAAACAAGCTGTTGAGACGCTTCATTTCAAAATCCACTAAAAACTAATTATTCCTGGGGTTGCTTTTTTTTCATTGGAGTGTTTTGTCTGTTTGTGACTTAAAGCACCACATAAAACAAATCTAAGCAATTAGAAAATTTTTGCATAAAAGATCAACTTTAAAGACTGTTTATCTGTGATGACATATTTACATGGTACAAGAAAAACAAAAGAATATGAAAAAAAAAAGACTTTTTGACCAAATGTTGATTTGTGATTTGCTTCCAAATGTATCATTCACACACACTGTGGCACAAAATCAAACATGTTAGAACTGGACATACACACCCCTAACGTTCACACAGATTCACATGGGCTGAGATGGTCCAGCCATGCTCAAATGAATGCTAAACATGTCTTATAAATGGTCTTATAAAAGCAGCCTGTTAGGCTTTTAGTCTCAGCATTAAAGGGTTACAATCAGCAATGATTTTTTCTGTGAATAAAATCTGATTTTATAACTTATAATATGTGTAGAAAAATCAGCTACACTTGCACGTACAACGATTGCCTCAGAAAATCCAAGCTAAATGTCCAGGTTGAGCAGTTGACCAGTTACAGCTCGACTCCTAATATAACTACATCATGTTGACCGCATCCTTATCAAAGATAATAGTTGCATTTTCACAGTTACACAAAAAACTGTGCAATTTATCACATTTTAGTTAGGCTCCTCTGTTAAGTATAAATTCATCATGTGGGCATCCTGCTCCCTATGATAAGATCACATTTAACATGTTGCTTGTCTTCACTTGAATACACAACGCTTACCCAGAAGAATGAGGGGATGGGAGGAGAAGCCAATCTAAAGACCAGAATTGAAACTTGTCTGCAGCTTTTTTCCACAGTGCTTTCCTACTTAAATTAATCAATGTGAATGATTAAGTCTAAATGTTAGAAATGTATATTTAGATAGTAAGAAATTTGAACATGTTTACAAATTACAATCACAACCATGTCATGTTAGTGCGGCGTGACAGTCAACACCACCCCCTGGGTATGTTGCCATCTCATCATATACAACCACTCACTGTGTTGACATGTTTTAAACAAAGGGAGAAATGTTTTTATTGCATATTTTCTGGTGTGACTGTGCTGCAAATACATTAAACCACTTAGTAAAATACACAACCTCAGCCCTGTGCTTCTTGTGTCCTCACATGACTTTTAATCTCTTAGAATTAAGCAGCATGAACAGATCTGTATCACCCACTTTTTTTGCATGTAGATCAGCTAACTTTCTGATCTCAACAACATCGAGGTAGCCTACACACTTCCTGGTGTAATTTCTGCTCCACATCTCCAACTTCCTGTTTGTATTTAAAACAAAGTGTCAGGAAAAGGGGGCTTTGACTCTGGTGTTCCTCCGGAGAGCTGCCAGGAGGCAAGATGCGCTATTTCTGTACCGACCTGACAGTTTTGCAGAAAAAAGGCCTGGATCACCATGAGATAATTATACGGTTTTATACGGCAGGGGAACAATTACTGAACCTCGTCAGCAGTCGTCACCGAGTCTCAGAGACAGAGGCCTTTTAATTGCAGAGCCCTGCTGTTTGTCAACATGTATTTTTAGAGAAAACATCAGGAATAATTAAAGGTTTTCATGCGAGTCCATGGGATTTTTTGACGTTTTTGTTCTTTTTCTTGTGTCGTCCTAGTAATGACATAGCAGTCAGCTGATCTGAAGTCAGATAATGAAATTAACTGTTCATTCAGGGAGAGTTTCCATTCAACACCCCCTCATACATGCACATGGTTATATTGTGTTAGCAGTAGCTGAATGAGTCAACTGTTTGAATTTGTGGGTGGCACAGTGGTGCAGTGGTTGGAAATTTGACCTCATAGCAATAATTTTCTGTGTTTAAACCTGCTGGTCAGCTGAGATCTTTCTGTGTGGACTTGTATCCTCTCACAGACCATGCAATGCTTTCTTTGAGTGCCTTAGCTTTCACCCACATCCATGCAATAGACTAAGAACCTGTCCAGTATCTATTCTTGACCAGTGCCAGCTTGTGCAGGCACCAGCGGCACCATTCAACTGTATTTGGGATAAAGAGGGGACAACTCTCCACTTAATAATTATATATG
Organism: Telmatherina bonti; assembly: GCF_933228915.1. NCBI lineage: Eukaryota > Metazoa > Chordata > Actinopteri > Atheriniformes > Telmatherinidae > Telmatherina > Telmatherina bonti. The sequence continues at coordinate 25,448,071 of NC_136631.1, read as the reverse complement.
TTAGACTACATATCATATTCTTATCAGCATGCGGAGCTGTCAGGTCTTAGCTGTCAGGAAAGTGGGTCTTTGATGCTGGTTCTTGATGACACTTTAGTAAATAATAGTTATATATATGGATGTATGAGGTCTATAACATGGAGGACAGGATAGACCTTACAGTACAATGCAACTTCAGGAGCTGGGTAAAAGCATGTGATGACAACCAAACTGTGTACTTCTAATGAAGTGGGGGTGGGTTAGAGGGGTGTGGGGACAAATTTTGATTCATGTATGGAAGGTAGGAGATGTTGTTTGAGGATTTTCACACTTTAGTTGTCTGTTTAGATGCTAGATATCTTTAAAGAATAAATAGGAATATAGGATGCCATAGATCCTCCTGTCATCCATGAAAGAACTACTTTGAATTGAAGAAATGAATGAAAAATTAAATGAAAAGAAAGAAAAATACTTCATTAATCCCCAAAGGGAAATTCAGTATTGAAAAAGATAATTAACTAGAGGAGGTCTGATGGCTGCTGGCAGGAATGATCTTCTGTATCTTTCAGTCTTACAGCAGACCTGAAGAAGCCTCTCCCTGAACACACTTTGTTGTCTCACCACTGTGTTGTAAAGAATCTTCCATCATCTTCATCAGCTTGTGCAGCATTCTTCTTTGGACAATCAGCTCCAGCTGATAGTTCTTTGACATCCATCTAGTGCTTCAAGATTAAATTTTACAATCCAAGCAGATAAAATGATGGAAAAGCATGAAAGGCTGCGTTTGTGGACAGATGAAAGCTGCAGCGATTAAAACCTTTCATGTCACATCATGCATTGTGCTCGTGTGAGCATGCATTTTGATGTTTGATGTGTTAAATGTTGATGTTGGTTAAATGCTATTTTTCTCTGTTATGACCTGAATCATCCATAGGAGACCAGTCTGTGTTGTCTTCCTCATTGAGATTGCTGGGAAATCCTGGTAAATGAAGCAAAAACATGAATTCATGTTAAAGTTAGCTCAACTCATGTGTTGTTGCCTAGCAATCACAAGTTAGCAGCCATGTAAGCCTCAATTGAACATAATGGAGAGAGAACCTAACCTACTCAAGTAGAGTAATTCAAAATATAAGATCAATTCAATTTCAGACTCCTTTTGATCCCACACGTTTGCAAAAGTCACTTGATCAGTTTTATGATTTGAGTAAGTTAAATGAACATAAACAACACAAATATGAAGTGTTTCTATCATGAACATGTTTGCCACACAGAATCTGGTCAACAATGACCTATGTTATTCACTTATTCATGTTACGGTGCTTATGGAGGTTGGACTCAAGCAAGCAGTCTCTTGCTTCAAAGTCTGAGCTTCACCAGCCTAACGTGCCTCCAAATGATTATTTTTCTTAACCTAATTTAGAGCGTATACTGTCAACGTCCTTAAGTTGCAAACATAAACATGTGGACACAGTAGTAGGCAATCACACTGGTTTTCTTTCATACTAATAGCAAGTCATACTGCTTGTGTGTAAGTGGTCAAACAATTTTAATAACAGACATTAAAGGTCCCATATTTTGCAAAATTAACATTATAAAGGTTTGGCCGGTAGCAGTTCCTGTTGTCTGTTGTCTTTCTGTCCTCTTCCCCCCACACAGCAGAGGCAGATGGCTGCCTGTCCTTGAGCCGGGTTCTGCCGGAGGTTTCCTTCCTGTTAAAAGGGAGTTTTTTCCTTCCCACTGTCGCCAGTGTGCTTGCTCAGGATGGTAGATTGAGTTGGACCCAACTCAATCTATTGGTTCCCTTATATAGGCTATTAGGAATTGGCTTTCATTATGTTTTTTTTTCTGCTGTAGAGAGTCTTGAGATGGCATTGCTGTGATTTGATGCTATATAAATAAAGTTGAATTTCAAAAAGTTGAATTAAAGTTTTTCTGACACTAATGTCTTTCCATATATTGTGTATGAGGCCAAAAAAATGAGAAAATTCTCTCACCTCTCCCACTTTTTCAGCAAATTTGTGCTTAAACAGGTGAGATCCTTTCCTTTGTGACCTCAACAACCTGTTCTCAGTAGAACTCATTAGAGACACTTTTGGAATGGCTGAAATTAATGACCAAGACCAATTCGGGGCAAAACACTGTAAAAACAATGTTGTTGGACCTCTGACACCCATTTGAAATCATTGAAAATGCATCATTTGGTACCTTTGAGCTTCAGTCTCATTAGGTTTTCAGCTCAGTCTTCTTCCCAATTATGGTTACTTTGACTTGACATTGGCACTGATATAAATCACAAAGTAGTTTCTCCCTGCAAATCATGAGCATTCCTGTTTTATGATCTGTGCACATTCCAAAGGACATTTTAGACTCATCATTTTGCTATTTTTTACTGTTTTTACTACTGGATCCAGATATATATATATGTAGCAAAACAAACAAACAACAACAAAAGAAAAATACATGAATGAGATGTGTTCAACAAGTAACACACAAAACAAAGGAAGATTAAAAAAAAAAAAATCACATTTGTTCTGCATGAACATGCCTGTAGACCAGCATTTACTTAATCTATCTTCAAATCTAGAACAGATTAGGGAGATGGTCTTTCAGCCGGTGTTCATGTTCGTAAAAGCTGCTTCAAATGTTGTGCCCACATAGTTAGTTAAATGTGACACCAGGACATTGTTTTGGGCTGCAGGCGCTGATGAAAGAGATTTTACTGCGCAGCACATCAAACAGACTCAGCTTTGTCACTCTGTGAAGTTAATAGACTTTAAATTGAAATCACTTGTGAAAAAGGGGCTGGTTAGAGTGTGTCATGACTCTGTAATCAGTCCTTTGTTGTGAGGATTTGGGAAGAAAACTCACCAGGAAGGAAATCGGAATATGTCCCTAAGTTACTGATCACAGAGAGCAAGTTGTTTCTTTCCAACAGCTTTTTAAGACAAAGGAAGAGTGAAAAGCAACATTTTTGGTGTTAAATATGTGATCACTCAGTAGCATGATGCAGGTCTCCGGTCAGTTTGCAGACTCACTTATGGTGGACTAATGCCCATGTTGAACAGGGAATTTCACAGGTGCCGGAATTCCTGTACTCCCACAGGGAAACTCCAGACTGTCTGGATCACAACATTCCTCCTGCAGCATGTGGATGATTCATTTCCCCGAGCTAAAAGGGCTCGTCTTCAGCTCTCAGAAACCACCATTGACTCCACAGCAGCAGGTGGGGGCCAGCCAGTAGGCTATAGGTCGAGGCTAAAGGAGCTGAGGTCGGGGAGGTCCGAACCACAATGACAGCAGGCCATCTCCTTGAGGAATTTCCTCATGTATGAGGAAAATATCCCCCAAAGGACATGTACAACAACAACATGTGCAGATGCCCTTCTTCAGGTCAAGATATGTAATCACTGGTTTTGCTAATCATGTCATTCCACACCATTTACTTATCATAAACGAATTGACATGCTATGAGTTGATGTAGAATATACTCGTGAACAGTTATCAGTTCGTGCTACACTTATATTCTTACACAATTACATTTTCCTACTTTTTTAAAAAAATAAATTTTTTAAATTTCAAGTACAAGTTAATCACAAAATAACTTGTTTTAACTCATAATTTACTGAAAGACAGTTCTTGTGTTTATTATGGTGAATGCTTCATATTAAAGAAAATCTAACAAAAAATCTTTGCAGCTGATCAATTATAAATTTAGTTTTCTGTCAGTTGATTGATAAAATAATTATGCAGTTTTCAAGCACTGTATAATGTCATTGATACACAACAGCAGTCATTGCATAGAACCAAAGGATATACATAAATATTGATGATAACAATAATGATAATATTAATAATGAATTAGATGTATCTAGCACTTCAAAGATCCTTTAATCACCTTACATTGTAGTGATTATTACTGTACCCCACATTCACACACAGGGATGGTAAACTGCATGTGTAACCACAGCTGCCATATATTATTTATTTTCTTTATTCCAGACACATCCGTTAATTTAAGAATTAAGGGAAACAAAAAGGTATAAAACAATCGATCATAAAATGCAAAAACAAAGTATAACAATCACTGAAGAAACAATCAGTTGTTCCATTGCTTCAAACATCAGATACCTTGAAGGGGTGTTTCCTATTCATGTTAATGTAACAGATCATTTCTGAAGGATCTATTTTTATATGCATATATTGAGCCATGTTGGAATGTTTATAGCCTTGGCTAAATTTTACTGGCAGGTTGATGTGCACAGTAAACTTTGTGTCTGGGCATTGTATTAATTGTAAAGTGAATGTCAATTAATGTTGGTTTGTCTTGTAGGAGGGGCCTCCAGTATTAAGCTGGAGTAGAAGATTCAGGCATGAGAGAGAATTTTGTTGTGATTGAGCAGCCGCTGAATATTGCTTGTCCAACTGCTAGCTGGTGGATGGCTGACTCATGGGTTTTTCAGTTCAATTCAACTTTATTTATACAGCGTCAAATCACGGCAATGCCATCTCAAGACGCTTTACAGACCCAAAAACTAACCAAAAACATAATGAAAGCCAATTCATGATATAAGGAATAAATATATCTTGAGCAAGCACACTGGCGACAGTGGGAAGGAAAAAAAACTCCCTTTTAACAGGATCAGTTTTTATTTTGTGATTAATAAAGATAAGACAACGTTGAAGAGCTGAGATTCTGCAATTTTCTCCTTCCACCACAGCCAGCCCCACACAGACAAATAATATGCTGAATGCTTCATGAAACGTCACATGTAGTTTTTTCACTTTAGCTTTGCTATAACTGCAACACAAATGGGCAGCAGAAAAGACAACAGTACATCGTAAAAACGCACAATTTTAACATTATGTGTACATGGATAAAGGTTACATGCTAGAATATTTACTTGTGCATACAGTTTACAGCACCGATGGTGGACATCATCATCATCACATAAATCATTCCTGGTAATATGACTTGAATACTTGTTTACCATGTTTGAGACTTGTGTGGTAAACAGCATTTGTCTCCTTTGCAGCTGGATTTGACCACAAGCGTTTTCAGCTGCACCATATTACAGCATACATCCAGGCCCCGATGAGATATTGTTGTATGATTACTACTGTTTCTTTTTATATATCCATCATTCCATTAAATAAGAAAGTACAGATTTTTTAAGCTAACTTTAGCATGTAGACTGCAGGAAGCAACAAGCCTATTTCTTTCTAGTAGAAACAAATCCTCCTATCAGCATGCTAAAAATACCTACTTACATTGTGTAGTCTGCTGCTCTCTGCTTTTTTATAGGCAAGTAATGCGCCACATTATTATCTACATGGGTACATGAACATGGACTGTTTAAATAGTTCTTAGCTCATAAAAACTGAATGTCATTTTCTTCATTTGTATGAAGCAGTAGAATTAATTCCTTAAATCTGGTCTTTATTCAGGAGATTTTCTTCCTTGTATGCTGAGGTACTGTTGTTGTTAGCTTAAATTTGAGCTTTTCACCTGACACAGACTGAAACTTTTTACCCCCTCTCTGGTTCATTGTTTTGGGCACACAGAGCAGATTGCATTGCAGGGATTTCACGCTCTACATGGAGACACATTCCTACTTGTCAGCTTAGATTCAGGCCTCCAAATGCAGGACAGGCTGTAACCTGTTCTTTGCTCTCCTGACATCCTGCTCCCTCACTCACAACACAGTAATCCTCACCTGCAGTATTTTTCACGCTAAAACTGGTTTTGTTCCACAAAGAAATCAATCTGAAATGCCTGTAAATTCTCGTTTTAAGATCTAACTGCTTATATTTAGCTTGACCGGCTCTTAAACACACCCTTAGCTTTGTCCTTCCTTTTCAATTTACAAAGAAATATCTTCACCTGGATGAATCCCAAAACTCAGTCGCCTCGAAAGCACAGACACACAAACCAAACCCCAGACTGTTTTACCAGTTCATGCAGGCGACATTGTTTAAAGACCTCTGTCACCTGCAGGCAGAGACATGCTAAAATTCAGGTTAAGCATTTAAAAATCCTCTATGTGCTAAAAAGACTGGTTGTGAATCTGCTAACATGGGTGTTATAAGATACTTCTGTTAATTTACAATACATGTGTACAAAATTACTCATAAATGCTATAGGTGAAGATTTCTGCTTTTAAATTCCAGAGCAAAGTCTCTGGAAAGGTGAGATCAGACAAACAGAATGCACTGTAAAGGAGCCAAGGAAATGAGAGAAGTTCTGCTATCATCTTTGTCTGCGTAGTGACTGATAAAACACAATTATACTAAACAAAAGACCTTGCATGCAAGCCGAAGCATCAAAATGCTAACATTTACATCCCATTACTTAAAACAATAATAGAGATACACTGTTTGCAAATTAGACATAAGCTGAACAACCTTAGCGACTATGGTTCACGTTTCAACGGGTGGGTGTGGTTTTACTCTCAAGGCAGCTATAAGCATTAATAACACTAAGCTAGCTATCAAGCTGCTAGCTGCTACGGCTCTAGCTAACCAACCCGCAGTCGATTTCTGTTTTATAATATTGTAGAAAGCAATAAATGAAAAGAATGTCTCTTGTGAAATTTGGCTTTTTTTTTTTTTTTTAAATTCATGCTGGTTTAAATAACTTTTCCTCGCAAGCCAGAGAGAATGAAGATGTTCATAAATCCTTGTTTACTGGGCAGTTTTGTTCTTGGAAGGAAAGAGTGTACAATTTTTTTTTGCTTTCAAATGACTTTTGAGAGCATTTATACCATGTGTCGTGAGAGTAGAGGACTGAGTCCAACAACGCCAACTAGGGATGACTCCCTAGTACTTGGCCAACAAGGCCACAAATTCAATCAAAGCCCTGGACAGTGATTGTGGATTTTGCAATAAAACAAGGTTTATTTAATACACATGTGGTTAAAAGTCTTTAAAGTCAAACACCTATAAAAACCTATGAGTCCACAGCCTGGAAATGGACACTGGGATGGGCCTGCAGATAGGAGAGCAAGCTGCCAACTCAAACATACAAACGGCGAAGCAAAGTAACCACAACCAAAAACAAATTTGTGAAAAACTTAAACCATGCAAAATGTTTGAAGGCAGGTTGCCTCCACACCAATAAGTCCCAGCTGTGCACAAACACACCCAGGAAGAGCAGGAATGGTTAGATGTCGACAAAACCACAGCTGCTGAGATGAATCTCTCCACTGGGTGAAGCAGGTCTGCTCCAATGTTTGCTGTGAACCAGACAAGACAGCAGTGCCTCCAAGGGACCTGGATTAATGGCGCATTTGTGGTACACACCTCAACAGTATGCCTGTAAAGAAAATTACTTAATTGGCGTAACAAGCAAGTCTTGTAGATGTGTGGATATCCTACTTGGAGGATAAGTGCAGCCTACCCACAGAAACAGATTCACAGCCAAACGGATGCTGGGAAGATTTGATGGCCCAGCTCACCTGGAAGCCCAATGGCAGCTTCAGCTGGCAGACTCCCATGCTGCAGGGAATTCGGGTGAGTAACCCAGATACACATTTGCAAAATGTTCATGCACAGATCGTACTTACGGCTTGCAAATGGGTAGAACAGACACCACTTGCTTTAACTTGACAATGGTATTTATCATAAAAATTACATCAAGGTCAACATAAAATCGTTCCTATACTTTAGTATATTTGTCAAGTTTTGTAAAAAAGAAATAAACATTTGTTGTAAAATATTTACTGTGTGGGACCATGGTGTAAGCGGATTAAACAACTCAGACCTGTGCATTAGATTGTGTTGATGCACTTCGTTGTGCATAGTGGTATTCTAGACTCCGCATTGTGCATTAAAACCGTAATGCATTGCTTCTCACGGTTTAATCATTACTTATATCTGCCAAAGATAAATTTATAAATATGCACCATTCAATAGAGCAGTATTTAGTTGTCATAGTATGATAATCTGTTAAACTCATACCATTGAGATGTGTTAGCATTTTTGGAAACACATGGTTTTTTCATGGACAATCCTTTCCCACTGCATGAACTTTGAAGTAGGAACTTACATAGTTTGCATTTAAATGCCAGATTTTAACACATCATCTACTTCAACAGTTAGCTATTTAGAGAAATGTAATCTGGTTCTCTGTGGGCGATCCAGAAACTATCAAAGCCTCAGCATGCACAACAGATGCAAGAGAAGTTTGGGTGCCAATGACGCTTGTTATTTTTGTTGTTATGTGGTTTGTGCTGGGGCCGTGGAATGAAAATAGAGGGTTCTTTGAAGATTTCTGCAATGACAGTTTGGGTTTCAGCTGAAAAGGGAGCTTTATGAAAGTTTAGGGGGATTTGTCAAGGCTAATTATTTAGAATCACATTTGCATTTGAGTTAATTAGCTGGAAGCTGTTGACAGACCAGTAAGATTTGTGCTGAACAATGACCCCATCATGATGTGGGCTGATGCACATATTATTTCCTCTGAAATTCCAGACCCCTCCACGTGAACTAATGGCTGTGCGTGTCTCCAATAATGAGGAGGGAACATAATGTGGACAAGTGGAGAACAGGAAGACAACGGAGGGATGTTTGCTTTCCTTTATTGCACTTCCTCTTCACCTTTGAACTCTGACACAATGTCTTGTGTAATGTTTTTCTTATGGATTCTTACCTGCCTTGGGACAATGGATGAATATTAGCATCCTTGCTCTAATCTGGCATGATTGCTTGATACTTTTGTACTGATATTCATTAAGCTGCACCGTCTCAATTGAACAAACAAGTAAACTATCCTGAAAACATCATATAAGTATTTGTTTAATTTAAAAAAAAAAAAAAAAAAATCTTATTTCTCCAAACGTTTAGGCCTTTTTATGTCTGTTAAAGCCTTCAAACCGAAAAGAACATATTATTACAGTTTTACCCATTTTAATATTTTTGGGTTGCATATGCTGTCATTTAGCATTTTTACTGCTTTAATGGAATAAAATCTTTTATTTACATGTTTTTCAAAAGGCCAAAATCTCAAATGATGCTTGAATGAACTAAAGGTTGTCTGTCAGTCAAATTTCTCATTGACATTGTTAAAGTCAATGTTAAATGCGAAAGTTAGCAACATTGTTTGAGAAAATATTAACTGAATTTGACATCCTTTAAATATATTCATATCTGAATTTTATTATTTGCCTTAAAATTTGACTTACTGGTAGCTATGACAGTAGCATGTAGATAAAATCCAAAACCCAGCCTTCATGGCAATCTGCTGGAAGCTACAGTAGCATTATAAAAGAGCCAATCCGCTAATTGCTTTCTTACTTGTAAATAATGTTAACATAGATGTCAAAGTCAAAAAGGCAATCGTTCAGCTTAACAGGAATTTAAAGTTTATCCTTTTACACACTGATGCAGTGATCTAAGACGTGGTGTGCTGTTTTCCTGGTGTTGGTCAAGACTCTAGAGGCAGGATTTTATATGAGCTGCAGATGTTGGATTGTTTTTTCTTTTCTTTTAGACCCCTAAAGGCATCATTGCAATAATCTGATCTGATATGCTTTTATAGAAATCCCTTAACTCTTGTGACGCTTTAAACATTGCATCCTTCCCACTCAAAATAATACATCGGTCTGGAGGAAATTCTAGCGCATCCACTTATTGATTTATTGGATTCACTCAGTGTTATGCTTCATTTAGGGGTGGCTGAGAAACAACATGAAAATGACTCATCTTCCTTAATTGTCAAGCAGCCACAAAGATGTCATGAAAGTTTAAATATTAACAGAGCTTTATTAAAAACACACAAGGCACAGGGAGCTGAAAAGGGGTAAAGGTCACGTCAGGGTGGGCCAAATCCAAAATAATAAAACACAACTAGCTGTAAAAGAAGCAATAACCCAAGTCTCAACAAAAGAAAAAAGAAAATAAAACAACTTATCTCCTAAAACCAACAATACAGGCAACAAGTGGAACAAACAAAAATGGCAGTCCATTCTGAAAAATTCCCAGAAACCCTACATGTGTACTAATGAAACTGATGTAGTGTGTGTGGACAATGGGTGGCTAGTTGTGAGGAGAAAAAAGAAATGACTCCTTTGCTTTTAAGTGCCTTCACACTCAAATTTGCATGTTTATCACCCCTCAAAATCGGTTTAACACTCACTTAGGGCACATTCACATCAGCCTTTTTGATTTGAATCCGAATCTGTTTGCTTGGAAAGTCCACTTGTTTGGAGAGCAGTGAATGCGCCAAATGAATTCTGATTTGGACCAAAGAAGCGGACTCAGTTCGCCTACAAATGCAGGTCTTGGCCCGTTTCAAGCAGACCAAATATGAGAAGCAGACTAAAAAAAAAGTCAGTTCCTGCATTTGACATAGCATTGCATTGCAGGTAAATACATAGTGATTGCATTAAGAGTCCTCTGCCTCGTCTGTTGTTCATACTGCGGTAATTTTTGTGGTGTATTTCTGCAATATACTTGCATGAGACAAACTAAAAAACCCAACACAGCAATAGTTTCCTGCTCCATGTTTAGCTCGCAAGAGGAGGAAACAGATTTTTCTTCTTCACGCTGGTCTTGTTCTCTCTTTTGCTAAATATTGTAGTGCAACGCCACCTTTGGTGGTAATGGGAACCTATTATTTAAAAAGTTTGGCTCATACGACCAAAGTCCATACTGAACCGAGTCTAGCAGACTATCCTGATGTGAATGCACCCTAAGTGACTGTGAAAGACAACAATCATGTGGTAATACTGAAATGTAGAGTTGTGTGTCATCAGCATATGTGATGTAATACTCTGCTGTGTTAGTGGAAGTGTGGTAACACTTAACAGTAGTAGTACAAGAATGGAGCTTTGAGAAACATGTTATTTCTTTTCACAGAATTGTTATTATCAAATGAAACAAAGTATTCAAGCTCTGTCAAGCAAGCTATTAGTAAAAACAAACAAACAAACAAACAAAAAAACAACTTCCCACAATTCCTCCAAGCTGTGGTCTTGCATTTCTTTCCATATCCTCCATCTGTACCATGACACGCATATGTAAAATACAAGATGCATTTACAGCTCTTAAACTTACAATACAAATCTTGAGACAGTCAGTGATTGTGTAGCAAGTGTAAATTTGTAAAAGGTAAATCTGAATGTACAAGCAGTATTGTTTAAACTGTATGAACAGTCTTCATTTACGACTCTACCATAACAGAGCTGCAGTCTTTTGCTGCTACACTAAAGGAATCTGCCGCATAAACACAGATAGACAGCTTTAATTGGAGGCAAATAAGATAGTTTGTAGATTTGGAAGTTAGGATTTGACCCATGGAAAGTTCTGCACATGAAAACATCAGCATGTGAGAAAAGAGCTCTCCAATCCATCAGTTACATAACAACTGGTTTGAAGCTTAGGTAAAGGAGGGGTCAGAAAGCAGTTTCCTTCCAGAGAGCAAGGGTGGATTCAGTCAAGACCCGACAAAATATACATTTTATTTCAAAACTTCACCATGAAAACATAAAATACAAGCCATATTCAGCTCAGGGGGGGAAATGTTTTGTATCATCTGACAATGCAAGCCTGAAACCATAATGCTTCTCAGATGAATACATGATGCTGCGGAATGTGAAAATCTGTTGTTTTCAGTGAAAATACACACAGGCCACGGAGACTAATCTCACTAAGTTGTTGGCTCTCAAAACTTCCCCAGTCCAAGTTTTGAGTTACAACAAAAGCATGTTTCTCCTGCCAAGACAGCCATCAAGGTTTTCAACTCAAAATTTATGTCCTGCTATTAATGTGTTAGACCTAAAGTCTTATGAAATATGAAGGGCCTTGTTGTCTTCTCCTTAAGGTCATGATATTAAAGAAAATGGAATTTTCCCTGACATCTTCCAGAAAGCAGTTGTCTTGTCTCCCATAAATTACATTATGCTGGTAATGGCTCAGCAATTACATTTTGGAGGACTCAAAATTTCTGCCTTTTTTATGTTCAATGAAAATATTTTTTCTTTCCTTTTTACAGTACTCTACCACAAAGACGCTGTAAATGATGACTGGTTTTGGTCATGTGCACCTAAGGTCAGGATCTTTAACAGTGCAGAATATAGTTCATGTCCCATGCGCAGTTTCTGTGAGGGAAAAACTGTTAAAATCTACTGTTATTTTTTTTTCACCAGAAGGACCATAGACCGTATCTGAAAGATGGACGGAGCCTTTGGCGGTAAAAAGTGAAGCCTATGCGGAAGTGCATAAAACTGCAGTTCCCCCTTCATCCACAAGGAGCTGACTGCAAAACAGAGCAAATCCCCACAGGCTCCCATGTTAAAAAGACCAGTTTCACTGCAGAAATAAACATGCTTACAGCCTGGTTCTAAAATCCATTTTTGGTTAATATTTGAGGTTTACCTTCATGACAACTGTGGGGGGAGTGAATTTTTTTCTAACTCGCCAGTTTAAAAGTAATTTAATCTCAAAGTTCGGCATATTCATGGGCGTGTCCTTTTGATTGACAGGTACATGACCTCCTGCTTCAAGTCAGAAGAATGTAGAACAACTGCGCTTTTTAGTCGGTTAACAAGGTTAGCTCCATTAGCTCTTAGCTACAGAAAACTCAGAATTCGCTCCATGTCAATCACGCACCATGGCGCTCACAGCCCTCCTCTCAGCTCCACCTCTTTGCCCATATTTGTATTTTCTGAGTGACACGACATGCATGACCCTGCCAAGATGGCGATGATAGGAACCGCCCACCGAGCTTCAATTCAGCTCTTCAGAATCCTATGGGTGACGTCACGGAGGCTCCGTTAATCTCTTTATATACATTCTGTAAGAACGACACATTAATGATTGTTTATTTAGCATATTCACATAGCATAAAACAATTACTTACCCAGCTTCATGGTTGTGGCTATGTGATAAACAAGAGTCCAATATTCATGCATGCTTGAACTATCTTGTGTGATCAATGTGTTCATGGTGTAGTTGCCATCATTGCATTGCAAAGTTGAAAAGAAGGAGGATGTAATGACTGTTTAATTTAAAAGATAATAAACTCTACAGCCCTTTCCACACTGTATGTTCAATGAGGGGCTGTGGTAGTTTTGCTTTACCTGGCTAAGTTTTATAAGGTAAAGAGAGGGGAATGTGGTTGCAGAGATAGTCACAGACCTGAATTATCCACATCAATGAGTGTAACAGTGAGTAATTATTCATTCATTCATTCATTCAACCACTTAGTCCAATTAAGGGTTGTGGGGAAGCTGAAGCATATCCCAGTAATCATCAGGCAAGGACAGGTTGCAGGTCCTTCACAGGTAACAGCGAGTATCATGGTCTAAACCAGCAACCCAAAATGTTGAAAGAGCCATATTAGACCAAAAAAAGATTAAAAAAAAACCAAATATGTCCGGAGCCGCAAAAAAATAAAAGCCTTATCATGAAGGCAACACATGCCTTATGTATCTATATTAGTTATATTAGCCTACTATCAAAATGACTAAGTTGGCTACAAATACATAATGAGCCTTAATGATAAAATGTTTATTTTCCCAGCTGCGCATGCTGTAGAGAATGACGCACCACGTGACTACTCTGTTGTACGATGCCGTCTCATGTTTAACTTCATTATTATTTTGATGAGTTATGTTTCGTTGCTTTGATGAAATTTAAAAAATGCAATATAGAAATCCGATTTTTTAATGTCATTTTTATTTTGACAATTCGAAAAAAAAACAACAAAATGGAATGTGCATAACGCGCCCCTTATCTGGGCAACAAACAGAGCGCAATAAAACGCTGCCTGCATTTATAAAAAATAAACCAATAAATCAAATTAATACAGTTTGATTACTGTGCAAATGCCAAGCAAGTCGGTGCAAGGGTGAAACGCAGCAGCATCCTCTTCTCTTTAGACACGCAACCAACGCAGCTATCCTCCGACCTGAGCACCAAAACACGATTATATTACCAAGTGTCATTCCAAATATATACTGACAAAAATCAGAAATCATTTTATAAAAACATCCACTTTGTTACTCAATTTGTGTCTATGAAGGATGATGTTCCTACCCGTTTAATGTGACCTCTGTTTTCGGACATCACTGGTCAGCTTCTCAACATCGGGCATGTAAGATGTAACTGAATTAATGTCCTTGATTTGCTGATCGGTGATGCTGCCTGTCATTTTAATGGTCCTTTCCTTCACTGTCTTAGTGGGACATGTCTGATTTTCTGTATGATCTCGGTTTTGTTTTTGAAGTTAGCAAATATGTGTCCTGATATGTTGATGAATGACTCCTTCATGTAGTCACCATCTGTGAACGGTATTCCACACTTTATTATCTCCCGGGTTGCAACAAAACTTGCAGCAGTAGTGGAGTTTGGAGATGCAATCCACTTAAATCTATTTTTGCGCTTCTCTAATTTCTCCAGAAGTAATGCAATCGCACTTTTTGTGTCACTTCCAACTGGGTACTGGCTGCAAATGTAGCATGCTTTCCCTGGAAATGTCTTTCCACATGACTCTTTTTGTTATTTGACAACTTCTCGCTACAGAGCAAACATTCAGGCAATCCTTCCGCATTGGCAATGAATGCAAATGATTCGGTCCAAGAAACGTTGAATCCTCTGTTCTCCTCTGTAATTTTTCTCTTTTTCCCTTTGGGATCCATGGTGCATCACACAGCTGCTGTGTGTTGTGGTGGCACCTGCCTCATCCCGCCCTGCTGATAGGCTACGTGTGTCGCAGGCTATGACGCAAATCTTCCTTGACAAAAATGATGAAATTTAATATTTATTCTACACATTTTTACAGCATTGGAAAACGTTAAGAATGTTTGTGTCATGTTTGTCCTCCTACAGAACCAGATCAAAACAAAAATATATATCTTTTTCCATTTTTTAAAAAAAACATTTTTGAAAAAGCTCCAGGGAGCCACTAGGGCAGCGCTAAAGAGCCGCATGCGGCTCTAGAGCCGCGGGTTGCCGACCCCTGGTCTAAACACTGACTCTGCATCACTGGCAAGTTATTCAGAAGCACATCAGGCTGCAGCACTGCAATGCTTCTAGTTTAGCCAAAATAAGCAAACAAAGGTGAAAAATGGTGGAAAAACACAGTATCTTTGTATAAAATGAAAGGACTGAAAGTGAGCCAAATTCAAGACATTTGCAGTCAGACAGACCAAATCCATATCCTGTTCATATTTTCCAGATTTCTGATCATGAACAAAGGCTTTTTTTTTTTTTAAAAATGGAAGATTCCAGTCTTACTTCAGTCATCTATTAGGAAATATTTAACCAATGCACTGTTGTTTAGAGCAACAAAACACAGCAGACAGAAAAGACCACAAATTATCAGCAATAATCATAAATAAGCCTTTTAAAACCCCGGAATAGAATCAATAATACTATTTGTTTAATAAATTAGATAAAAGCAACAGCAGTCACATTAAACAATTTATGTTAATGTACATACAGCTAACAAAGCTCATAATTACTATTTTTCAGGAGCAAACATCAACACTAGAAAAGAAAAAGAAATATTTTGTTTTTGAAACCTGCGATGATGACTGGTGACCCACGTCAGATGTTTACTGGTCTCCAGCATATATCTGACCAGTCTATGCAGCATGCTGTATTCCATAATGCACATCTAAAACTGGAAAAACATTACTGATTTATCATTTTAACTATTGTATGACAGCTGAATGACACATGATTCATCTGACAACTATTGTTACTGACGTTTACTTTTCTTCTTCTACCTGTTCAGGCAGGTGCCACGCCTCTGTGTACTACACAGCAACAGTGTTTTTGTACATATGTACATTTTTAGAAGTTTTCACAGATGTGTCATTGTTTACTTATGTGTTTGTATTTCTATGTTTTATACTGTAAAATGCTACAAATGGTTATGCATGCAATGCAATGTGCGAGCCATATAGGACACAGTGTGCACTGTGTATCACACACTACCTAGTATGAAAATTATATAGCAGATTCTGACATTTTTTTTAGGTATGTGTTTGAAGTGTAAAGTCATTAATTATTTTCTCACCTTCATTTTTAATGGTAAAACTATGAATAGTTGTGGTTACTTGTTTCTTTTTATTATGACTTCTTTTCTTTTTGTTTAATTGTGTTTCCTATTGACTGCATGCCAGCTCCTGTGAGATGTTCTAGCCGTCTACATCAGTCTTCCTTCTAGATGAAGGTATTAAAACTATTAAAACATTTTGCAATGATGTTAGCATGCTATTATGTAAAACATAAGGAGTATACATTAAACCTCTCTCAAATTGACTTTGTGACATTAGCATCAAGAAGCTAGCTGGGAATGAAGGTTCACAGAAACACACTGGAGCACAACACACACCATGAATGAAAGCTTCATTACAAACTTCTGTTTAAATACCAGAACAAGGAGTTGCCAAATCACATTTAAGATTTTATTTAAGGCACTTATAGAGTAAATAGTCTTCAAATGAAAAACATACATTGCTGCATAAAGAGTCTCAGAACAAGAAAAGGTGTCCCTGCAATGCACAGGAAGAGAGCTGTTTTACTAAGGCCTAAAGCTGGAGCTGCTTTTCCGCTGTGACGCTGGGGATCAGCCCAACCCAGAGCGGGATCACAGCATGCTCTGCTTCATAGCTACATAACATCTGGTTCTGTTTATGCGCAGTGTTTATTCCACGTGTCGTTCCAGGGGCTGTTTGTAATGTGTGTCTATGGCTGCAGAGTCCACCAGGTCTCAAAGATGGGAGTTCAGCCATGAGGGAAAAAAATTAAAGTTCCCCCTCATCTTCAGGAGCGTCCCTGAACCTGGGTTAAAATGGATTTAATCTTCCTTATCCCTGACCATTGGATAGGAACTTTTACTCAGTCTGTAGTTTTTTGTTTTTTGTTTTTTTTATTATCTGCTGGCCATGTGTGGAACGGAGGCAGGTGGCTTAGTGCAGCATTTAGACTGAGAATTGCCCCTTCCAGGCAAGGATTCACAGCCACTGTCAGATAAAACAGCCGTTTAAAAGCAGGCTTTTGTTTAGGAGAGGAAAATTGTGTTGTTAAGGACCTGAAATAGAAAAGTGGAGGCTGTGACATCTGGTCAATTTTGCACCCTGTTTTGTGCTGCTGCCACAAAGACCAAAGTTACAGAGCTGTCCAAAGAGCTGTAAACTTTCAGCGTTGGAGCTGAGAAATGGATGCAAAAACCAACATAACTTCCACTCCTGTCTCCATTCCCCAAATTTCTACCACCATTTCCACTGACGTTTCCAACTTTACCACCCATATTCCCAGTCTGCTCTGCTTCCAGCTTCACTCAACACTTCCAGTCTACCAGTTTCCTGGACGGGTTTATCATGGCTACCACACTGATCTCTCTGACAATCAGCAGGAAGTAGATGACCTCAGCCAGCTTCAGATCAGGCATTGTGACCTGCCAGAGCAACAGGGACACAATGCAGTGTGTTTTTCACAGAAAAGCCACAAACATATCTGCAGGCCAGTATAGTTTACAAAAGCCACTGGCCTCCAGATTTGGTGCCAGAATGGCTGAAGAGGAAAGAAAAAAGGGCAGACAAACAAACAATGCTCTTCACCACATATCGACTTGTGGTAATGGAAACATGCAGTTAACAGCAGCATTGGCAGGCTGTCACACCCAGAATAGATTTGGGGATTTAACATTTTCTATTGGTCACAAACTGACAATGAGGGATGATTACTCTTAAGTTCATGTAGCATGTTTTATTGGCACAAACAGAAATAAATGAGCTTATTTCATTATTTCCAGATGAAATAAAACTGTGGAAAGCAAAATAGACACTATCACAATAAAACCTCCTTGAGGTTCAACCTTCAGATTGTTTAGAAGCTTTCATGTAAACTACAACCAGAAGAATCCGTTTTAAGCCGAGACAGATTGATACGATCAGATGGTGGAGCTGGTCTGTAGGTGATTTAAAGCTTACATGCAGGCAGTGAGGTGTGTGTGGGGAGGGCTTGATCACTGAAATATTATACTGGCCTTGTGATGGACTGGTGACCTGTCCAGGGTTTACCCTGCATCTCGCCCATTGGTTTGCTGGGATAGACTTCTTGTTACACCTACACTGGGCTCTACTACGGACATGCCCACTCCAGCCAGCTTTCCTCGCACCCAGTCTCCTGATAACTAATTATTCATACCTGTTCCCTATCTAATCCTCCGGCTATATGAGCAGCAGCTCTCCAGTCATTCCTTGTCGGACATCGTAACTGCTCGCAGCCATTTCCCGCTGTCCCGTCCCAGGCCCTGACTCACTAACCAACCCCGAAGATCGTTCTTAGATTGATTCCCTGGTTTTGACCCCTGCCTGTCTCTGGATTCCCCGTCGCTTGACTTCTTGGTTTTGATCCCTCCTCGTCACTTGGACTCCTTGGATTGACATCTTGGTTTTGAACCCTTGCCTGTGTCTTTGATCACCCCTTTGAGCTGCTTCACCATCAGCTTGGTGAGACCATCAATATGAACCTGTTGGTGAAATAAACTTGTTCTTAATCTTATCTGTCTCGAGGAGTCCTTCGTTACACTCCCCACAACCCTTTACTCAGACAGAAAATAATGATGATAAAGTATTATACTGGTGTTTGTTGGAAAACGAGGGACTGCAGCTGAGAAACACAGCACACTGAAAGAGAGAGCGGCTCCCACAGCGGAAATGAACCATCAGGTATTCATAGCCTTGAAATGATTCTTTATCACGTTTGTAGCATTTGTAATGAAAGATTTAGGGTTATTTTGGAGCCATTTTCATGGTATCATCTCTGGGATTGACTAGACGCTTTGTGATTTACATCCATCCATCCATTTTCTGCTGCTTAACCGGGGTCGGGTTGCGGGGGCAGCAGCCTAAGCACTGAAGCCCAGACTTCCCTCTCCTTTCTGTGTAGTCAGAAGTCCAAAATTCAGATCACATCCATCCGTCTATCTGTCCATCCATCTCCCATACCCTATTCATCTGCTGAGACACTCTTCCATGCATGTTTACTCCTGTATCCAATTCAGCGTCACCAGTTAAACTTGTATGCATGTTTTTGGCCTGTGGGAGGAGGCTGGAACCAGTGCTGGCACAAGGAGATCGTGCAAACTCCACACAAACAGGCTCCAGCCCATATTTGAACCACCACACCCCTGCACAGCCCCACAAACCACCTTCACAAAAATAAACTTGCATCTGTGAAATGCAGACTACAGATCATGTCTGCCACAAGAACTTTTAAACATAGAGGAACAGATACGCAAAAAAGCTCGGGGTTTATATATTCTGTCATTATTATACAATCACCAGTCACTTTATTAGGTCCACCTTGTAAGTACCAGATTGGACCCCTTTTCCTTCAGAACTGCCTTAATTCTGGTGTCATGATTTCCACAGTGTTGGAAACATTCCTTAGAGATTTTCCTCCATACTGGCATGAAGCGTCACACAGTTGCTGCACATCCATGATGAGAATCTGCTCCTCCACCACATCCCAACTGGGTTGAGATCTGGTGACTTCTGATGTCATTGGAGTATAGTAAATTTATTGTCATGTTCAAGAAAGCAGATGGAGATGATGGGAGCTTGGAGACATGGCTCCTGAAAGTTTCCATCAGAAGATGGATACTTGTCCACTGTGCTCATAAAGGCATGAACATGGTCAGCAACAACACTCAGGTATGCCGTGGCGTTTAAACCATGCTGAGTGGTACAAAGAGGCCCAACATGTATCAAAACATCCGTTACACCAGTGGTTCCCAAACTGGGGGACGGGCCCCTGCGGGGGGGGGGCCCAGAGTCATTACAGTGGATAAATTGGTTGATATAAATCAGTGGATAAAAGTACTCATAGGAAATGATGATAAATCAACAAGACAGACTTCAAGTAATAAAAAAAGAGAACAAACTATGATGCATGTCTGTCCCTGCTTGATCAGTAATAGTAATAACCAGTGGTGGGTAATAATGAGACCATAGTCTTTTGCATGGATCAAAATGATCATCTAAGGTAATGAAGTATGAAACCAAACAAGTAACACCACCACTTAGGGACTTTTCATCCAAGACACAAAGAAAAGCCTGCAGGTTACTTTAGAAATAAATTATCCAACTATCATATATGGCTAAGTTGTTTTACCAAAGCAGCATCGTCTCATAGAAAATTCCACTCACCTAAAGTAGTTTGCAGAGATTCCTGGTTTAAAATGTTTCACACTAAAGCAGAAGAATGGATAATAGCACTGACATTACTGACATGGTTTTAATTGTAGTTACCTACAACACAGTCACTAAAACTAAAGATGCATTTATTAGTATGTTTCTTCGGTTCATGTGACGGGAGTAGGGGTTAGAACAATATTGTTGTCGATGAAAAAGGGGGCCCTGCAGAAAAGGTTTGGAATCCACGGCCTTACACCATTACACCACCACCTGTCTGAAATGTTCATACAAAGAGGGATGGATGTAGAATGGTTTCCTGCTATTTAAACCAAATTCTGTATTTGTCAGCTGTAATGGAGACTCATCAGACCAAGAAACACTTGTAGTTTTCTATTGTCTGGTTTTGGTGAGTCTGTGTGAATTCTAAACTCAACGTTTTGTTTTTAGCTGACGAGAGCTGCAACGAGAGCTGTGTGGTCTTTTGCTTCTGTAGACCATCTTCTTCAAGGTTTGATGTGTTATACGTGAAGAGAAGGTATTCTGCACTCCTTGGTTGGAACCAGTGCTTACTTGAGTTACTGTTGCCTTTCTATTATCCTTTAACCAGTCTGCCCATTCTCATGTCACCTTGTACATTTTCATTCAATTAACTGCTGCTCTTTTTCAGACTGTTGTTTTCAAACCCTAGAAATGGTTGTGTGTGAAAATCCCAGTAGATCAGCAGTTTCTGAAATACTTGGACCAACAAACATGCCATTTTCAAAGTCACCTTAATCTCCTTTCTTCCTCATTCTGATGCTCAGGTTGAGCTTAATCAATTCATTTAGACTAAATCTACATCTTTAAACACACTGAAGTACTTTAACGTGATTGGCTGATCAGCAAACATTTATCATTTAAACCCAATTAAAGTGTCCACTACAGCTTGTGGCTTCAGATATCTTATCTATGGTGCTGTGTTTGACCAAACCCGGCCCACAGGAAAAAGCTGCAGGATTGTGACCTCTGACATAAAGACATGTTTGAAAGGGGAGATGATGCTTTAAATATTCAATTCAATTCAACTTTATTTATATAGCGTCAAATCACGGCAATGCCATCTCAAGACGCTTTACAGACAGAGAGGAAAACATAATGAAAGCCAATTCATAATAGCCTATATAAGGAAACCAACAGATTGAGTTGAGTCCAACCCAATCTACCATCCTGAGCAAGCACACTGGCAACAGTGGGAAGGAAAAAACTCCCTTTTAACAGGAAGGAAACCTCCGGCAGAACCCGGCTCAAGGACAGGCAGCCATCAGGAAATGTCCCTCAGCAGTCAAAACCTATAGCAGCATAACTAAGGGATGCTAACCATCCCTAGCTGTAGGACTTATAAAAAAGATAAGTCTTCAGCCTAGTCTTAAAGGTGGGGAGGGTGTCTGCTTCCCTAACACTAACTGGGAGCTTATTCCATAAGAGAGGGGCCTGATAACCAAAGGCTCTGCCTCCTGCTCGGCTCTTTGAGACTCTAGGAACCACAAGTAAGCCTGCAGTCTGCGAACAAAGTACTCTGCTTGGTATATAAGGAACAATGAGGTCTTTGATATATAGTGGTGCCTGGTTGTGGAGGGCTTTATATGTAAGGAGAAGGATTTTAAATTCTATTCTAGATTCAACAGGCAGCCAATGAAGAGAGGCTAAAACTGGAGAAATATGATCTTCTACTGCTGGTTCTGGTCAGGACTCTGGCTGCAGAATTCTGGATCAGCTGAAGGGTTTTCAGGGCATATTTAGGACAGCCCAGTAATAGAGAGTTACAGTAATCTAGTCTCGAAGTAACAAAAGCGTGAACCAGTTTTTCTGCATCACTCTGAGACAGAATGTCCCTAATTTTGGCTATATTACATAAATGAAAGAAGGCTGTTTTAGTAACCTGCTTAATATGTATTTTGTCCAAAACCTACCAGATATATATATATTTTTTTACCTTTACTGCTGCACTTGAAGGATACGTCAGATTTGCTTCTGATTTGATAACAAACCTGATCTGCTCTCAGTCAAACACAACAAAGAGGGCTCCTTTCTTCTGGGTGAAAATTAAACAAGTTTTGTCCATTTCATTAACATAAAAAACCTCCTCTGAGCCGGACTTCCTCACATAGACAACAGTAATGTTACACAGCAGTGCACACACATGGTGGGTGGTGCTCCCACCGGTTACTGTTCTCCTTAATGAGCCTTTTAACAAGATGAAAGAAGAAAACAGGCCGACCCACAAGAGATTAATGGTTCACAAAATTCCCTTTGTTGATCCTTGTATCCCACCAACTACCATCCTGCCAGATACTGTAAAACACATTTACGATGGAGGATAAATCTATTAAAAAAGAGAGAGAAAACAAGCCTTCAAAAACAAATAAACAGGTTGTAATTACAACCTATCACGACTTTTTACAACAGTCTATATGGCAGCAGATTGGGTGCTTAAAAAGGAGTGATCAGCTGGCAAGAACAAACAAGTACCAGGCAGGTAAACATCCTTATGTCGGAGAACCTCACTGCTTACTCACAGCTTCCACAAGCATACAGTGTGTTGTCTCTTCGTGTCCTGTCATGTAGACGTAAAGTCAAAGTAAGGACACTCAAAGCTGCGTCATTCAGATAAAAATGTGGATAACTAATCCAAATCCATGATTTCCAACTCCGTACTAAGCAGCTGATGAGCCTGCAGGTCTGACTCCGCTCCAGAACGTTGTTAAAGCATGCACAGGGAATGAAGTGTTTTCTGTTTTGAAACAGAAAACATCCCCATGCTTTCATTTATCATTACTCAGTTGTGTGTCTGGGTTAAACAA
This sequence comes from Telmatherina bonti, assembly GCF_933228915.1. Lineage (NCBI taxonomy): Eukaryota > Metazoa > Chordata > Actinopteri > Atheriniformes > Telmatherinidae > Telmatherina > Telmatherina bonti. The sequence continues at coordinate 25,425,102 of NC_136631.1, read as the reverse complement.
AAGGCCAAACAGTGTTTGTTAAGATGAGAAAATTGACTAATTTGACCTTAATGTTTTCATTTCTACTTTAGAAAATCAGCATAAATAGCTGTGCACAAGAAGTTACAGTTAGCTGATGTAGATAAATACTCACTTGTGATGTTTATTTGTAAACAGAAAACTGAACAATTTATCTGTCTAGATTTCCAGGGAAGTTAATCTGCAGTATGACAACATGGCATGCTGCATTTCAAGCATAAGCAGGTTGTAGTTGATAAACAGTGTTATAGTTGCTGAAAAGCAGTTGCTGCAGGGCAAGCCTCCTGCTCCACAAGTCGTGCAGGGCTTAATTCATCACAATTCTTCATTTTTGCTCGTTACATCTGACAAGCAGCACGGAAACTTCCACTAATGAGTTATTTAATTGCTTTCTGTTGTCATGATTCTTATCATTTAAAGCCGGTTGCTCATTTGTATGAAGCACAAAACATCTGAGATATCATCTATCAAAGGTGACATGATGCTGATTTCCCTTCAAATGGGTCCTTTGGGGCATGTGAGTGGAGGCTGGGTGAAGATGAGGGTAAGCTGTCATGCAGTAGAATGGCAGAGGAGGTCCAGTCAAAGCCGGATTTATTTCTGAAGGACTTTATACAGACATCAAAAAGTGACAAAGAAGAAAGACTGCAAATAAGGATCAAAGCCAGCGAGGAAAAAAACCCTACAAGACAGAACAAGCACATTGTCGGCTTTGAAGCGAAAAGAGTCAGACTGTGTGAGTGAGTCTTCAAATGACTGAGGAGCCAATCTTTTCCAAACATTCTGTGTGTGTTTTTTTCTTCTACTTTTTTTTTTTTTTTTTTTGCATTAATAGTCACCCACTGACTGAAATAGAAATAAAGAGGGATCTCCATTAGTGAGGGTAACTGATGGCAAGATCTCATCCCACTGATAAACCAGAAAAAGAGCCGTTCTTCTTCCTGATTCCTCCTTCACTTTATTCATCTTGAAGGCTAACGAGACTCCCAGTGTGTTTTAATGAATAATCTGAAGTGGAAATTCTTGGTTGTAGTCATTTGACTGTTAGATGACATTTACATAATTATCATCTGATGCTGAGCTATTAACGTAATTTCACTAATAAAAAAAGGAGGATGACAAATGGTTTTATTCAGCAGCTTCTGACAGACAGAGAATAAAAACAATAGAAGCAATAAATCCTCCTGAGGGACAAAAGATATCCAATCGCTGCAGAGTAACTCGCTGTATCTCATCTTGGAAAAAAATATTGTTTAACTGGCATGAACAGTGAGTTCATGTTTGAGCTACGCTCTGTTCCAGCGACAATCAAATGATATCATGCTTTTGATTAAAAAGAAAGACGGATTCTTCCTAACATACGCACAGAGAGCTGAATGCGAAGTGTGTGTCGTGTGTCTGACAGGAAGTGTGTTGGCTTCAGAAGACCAGTGCTTTCCCAGCACTAATCATTATGGTGCATAATTTGGTCCCACTGTAGTGTGTGGGACCAAAAAAAGTTAAAAATACTGTCACCTTTAACTGAACTCTGCATTTATGTTGAAACCCAACAGAGGCTAGTGGAAAAAGAAACAGAGAAGCAGAGTGAGATGGCAGCTGAGGTTGACATATTTACTGTCTCACAATGGCTCCACAGTTTTACCTCAAAGCATCCCGAGTTGCGATGTGGCCACTGCAAAAGGGCCAATCACGAGGGGAGGCCAGGATGTCTCGTCATTCCCAGCGAGGGATGATGTAATCAGACGGTGATGTAATTAATGGGCAGCGTGGGGACCAGCATAAATGTTAACAACCACTCCCTGATGTTAGACGTGACCCTGCACTCTGTCAGCGGCAGGTTTCTCTACAATTACCGAACAAACCATGAAGCTTTTACCTCACTCAGTGTTTATCGTCCTTCGAGACTCAGCAGGATGACCTGCATGAAGTCTGAAATGGCTGCTAGCTGCAGTTGTGTCCATGGGGAGAAAAACTCTTCCAGGAGTCCTTTCTCTATTAAAAATATTTAGGTTGTCATGAAAACCGCTGTAATTTCTCAACATATGATCAGCCAAGCACTCATCGTGATGATACACTAAATAGTATAATGTCTTACCGGCATCAGCATTGGGTTTAGGCCTTATCCTTATAGGGCACTCAATGAAATACCTTGAAATGAGAAATTTTAACCTAAAATTGTCCTTCTGGTATGTACCAAGACCTCCATTCTGATGTTACTTTTTTTTTTTTTTTTTCAATTGTTTTATTCTGAAAATAAAAGAAAACAAAGTGATCAAAAATAGTCACATGCCTAATAAAGGTTATTTGACTTTCTTTTTTTTTATAGTTATTAATCTTCATTTTAATTAGTAGGAATGTTTTTTTATCGTTTTGTGAAATCAAACTTATTTAGTATTACATTATATGTTAGTTACACGATAGCTTATGAGCCCATTTGTGGAAAATAAGTCATATAACAAAAATAATACAGATAAATTCATCAGAATTTAGATCAAAATAATATTGATTTCATTTCATTGGTGGGTAAATAAATAAATTAAATTAAATTAATTAATTAAATTAAAAATGAAAAAGAACTACAGAAAACCATTTTTCGGAAAAATGAGTGAATGCTGAGCGCTGAGTGAGGTGACAGATTTTGCTTGAACTTGCTGAAAACTGAAAGAACTGACTTGAATTAGATAAGGTTTTTACTTAAAAAAAAAAAATTAAATGCCTGAAGTTAACCCTTAAAAGTGACTTTTTAAGAAAAGAAACTTCCAAAGAAATTAAACATTTTTATACCAGATGAATAGTTCAATGAGTGTGAACAATTTCAATGCGAGTGGCGACTCTGTGGAAGTGTGTGAAAGGAGATGCCTTGTAAAGCGTGAATAAAAGGGGGTTTGACACTTTTGTCAGCTAAAAGAACTAAAATAATCAAGTATGTCAGAGATGATTTCACTACCTTCCAATACGTTGTGTATTTGAATGTGTGGTTCTTGGTGCATGTGTTTGTGTTGTCTGTTTTCAGAGTGCTTGATGATGCAGAAACCAGATCAGCTGTGTGATGTAAACAAATATGCTTTATTTTTGTGTTAACTTGCTAAAACTCCAGTTTTGTCATTCCTACTGCTTCTCTGCACAATGCTTCATAATCATTAAACTGGATTCTGCTGTAATGACTTGTGAATATGCATATTCATAAGCTGCAGGATCTGCAAACACAATCCATGATCATAAACATAACACTATATTCAACTGTTAAAACTAAACACTTTGCAACTTTTTACAGTCATATAGCTGAATATTTGGAGCACAAGTGCGCTACTTGAACTGGCAGTTGCCACATTGTCAGTGGATGATATTTGCTTTAGCTCTTCTGAAGGCCAGGCCTGGAGAAGACATGGGTTCGCCACAGAATGCAAATTATATGCAGATAATTTAAAAGAAGCGCACTCTGCAGCCCCACCTAACCAAGCCTACCCTTCCAAACGGCATAATAGTGACTGATCCTGAACACGAACTTCCACTGTGCCTCAAGCCTCTTTATATATGAAAAAAAACTCTAATTATCTCCGCCAAGGATGTTTTTGTTTTTTTTTTTTTATGTCTGTTTGTCTGTTTGTGTTCAAGATAACTCAAAAAGTTATGGACGGATTTTCATGAAACTTTTAGGAGTTGTTGGAAATGTGAAAAGGAGGAACTGATTTAATATTGATGGTGATCTGGATCACCGTTTAGATCCAGGAATTTTAAAGGATTCTTTAGCATTGGGAGATAGATCCATTTTCAACATATGTGCACACAACTTCAACGGAAATGGTCAGAGCCCTTAGGAAAAAAATACAGGACAAGCTTCCAATAGGTTGTAAAATTTATCGAAGACTGATCCAAGTAAAGGAATCATTCCAGATACTCTGATCCAGAATATGAAAAAAATAGACGGCCTCTGGGATTTTCATCACTGGACAAGAACAAATTATTATAATGTGGGGAAAACTGTGGTCCTTAGCGGAGGTTTGAGCTCTCCGAGTGCTTTTCTAATTCCTCTTGAAACAGTTGTCCAGCCACATTATGCACAGCGATGGATTGTTCTTGTAAAGTTGAAAAAAAAACCCCAAAGAAACAAACAAAACAAAAGCCGCAAAACTGCAACACTTCTCTTTCTTCAGGAAAAGTCCAACTCTCAGTCTGAAGGCTTCAGGGTTGGATTCAGAGGCTTCTGGGGAAAAGTTTGAGTGGAACGGTTGTGAAAGAGAGGACACATTTTCCTACATTTTGATTGTAAAACGTTTTGTTCCAGTTCTATGTTGGTAAATTTCAGGACATGATGACATTAAAGCGGCTCTATGATGCTATTTCTAGTTTTCTGAGCTTTCTACAGTGTTATAGTGTTGAATTCTCATTAGACATATTTTTTAGACGTTTTCTTTTATCACCTAAATGGATGTTTCAGTTTTCCAGCACTCTCTACGTTCGGTTTCCATGACAACAGAAATAATTGTTTTTAAAGAGTTTTTCTACTTTGAAATTTTAGTGACATCCCAGGGGAGGGACTCAGTGATTAGTCATCTTCTCTAGGTTATGCGCGTACGCAATAAGAAAGTTACGCCCACCTTCTCTGCTCAGTATAACTACTCCTAGCAGTCGACCAATCAGAGGCAGGACAGGGGGCGGAGCTTTCTCTGTTCGCTTGTTTCTAGCAGAGGTTGATCTGAGAGGATCAATACAAAATAAATGAAGAGGTTTGTGAAAAATGCTTGATTATTTCTTGCCCTTTTGAACTTGCAAATTAAAATAAATTAGACTGAAATTTCCAGAATAGTCACTTTAATAAATTACACTTGAAATTTTAGGGAAACAATCAAACAACCACAAGTGTGGTTTGATGGTTGTTATTTACCTTCAATTCAGAGCTATTCCATCTCGTACATTACTGCTGTTACGTGAGAAAAGAAAAAGCAAACCTTCGACCCTGAACAATGAGTGTTCAGCAGGACCAGTGTGCTTCTTTCACAAATCCCCAAGGGCTTTGAAAACTTTTCATCCAGGCTTCTATTTTTAGCTTCTCTCTCTGCAATGTGGAGCGCATGTAAAGAGATGCACAAGATGCAAACATTGGGCCTTTGTGTAGGCACATGATGCTCTACGGTCTTGAGAGGAGCCAGAAGAGGACGGTCCTTTTATTCACTGTGTCTGGAGACTGAAAGAGCCTGACCTTTCAGCTCCTGTCCCCCCCAGCGTTGAATCAGTGTCTCTAAAGCGCAGACACTTGATGTTTTGCTGAGGACCAACTGAGAGAAAGGCTGACTCAAAAAACAATCAATGCCATCATGTTTTAGGCCTGGTATTTTATTGATAAAAAGCTTTTCAGTTGTATGACATGATGCAGGTACGTATATTGATCTGAGTCTGTTTAGATGGCTAACATCCGACTGAACAAGAAGTTTGGGCTTGCTTTAAAAAGTCCATTTACAGATAATAGATTTACACTACTCCCATCCTGCCCCCATGTTAAACACACACATACACACACTTCTTCTTGCCAGCTGACTGTATTTGTTTTAAAACACATTAAGTCGTCCCCATCTACTTCTGCTCACCCCTCATTTCTTATTACCCAGTCAGAAAAACTGGAATTTGTTGCAGTTATTTAATGAAACATGTGCAATCATGAATGGAATTAGCACTTAGGGCCAAATCAGAGTTTGCTCAACTTTAACAAGCATGAAAGTCAATATTTAGTTGGAGCACCTTCTTCCTCAGCACAGCATGAACCCTCAGACAAGTCAGCTTGTAACTGAAGTATTCTTCAGGAATAGCTCTCTAGACTGCTTTAAGGATTTTCCAAAGCTCTTCTTTGGATCTCGACGGCATTTTGTTCTCACCTCCTGCAAAATGATCACATGTTGCGTCAGTGATGATGAGATCCAGACTCTGAGGATGATTCATCCATCCATCAGAGCTGCTGTCACCAATAGAGACATTTCCACTGAGGCTTCAGTGAGCATGGATCAACTGAAGGTCTAGATCAGGGGTCTCCAACTCCGACCCTCAAGAGCTACCGTCCTGCAGGTTTTAGTGTTCCCCCACTGTGACACACCTGACCCAAATGACTGGCTCATTAACAGACAGGTGCAGAAGATGACAACCTAGTAGAAGGGAAACACAAAACCAACAGGGTGGTAGCTCACGAGGACCGGTGTTAGAGACCCCTGGTCTAGATTCATCTCTCAGGTCCCGGTGGACATTTTCCTGTTTTCAGACTGTGCCATAGTTTTTTAGGCTTGTCACGTTGTTTCTCTTTCACTTTTCCAGCTTCCTCAAGTGTTTTAAGGACACAGAGCACACCTTGAAATATACCAAATTTTTAGTTAATATGTTTTCAGGAATCATCCTGATGGTGAAACAAAACTGTTTTATTGATGTTTTGTTTATGCAAGTAACAAAATAGGAACAAATGATGCATCTTTCCAACCAGCTCCACGTGGCAAAGTGCTTAAAGGTGGAGCATGTACAACTAAAAATTAACTACAATCATAATTAGATAGTTTTTTTTAAACATATAGGTTCCAGTCTGTCCATATTTGATGTGTTATTAAATTACAAGTTTAATTAATGACAAAGACCCTTCTTAAATGTTTGCCTACCAGTAAAAAAAACCTACATGTTCAAAAAACCTTGTAATTATGATTATAGTTATTTTATTAGTTAATTTATTTTGAAAATATTGATCTCTTAGGAGAGAAAAAAAACTAGGAGGGAGAAGCACAACTTACTCATGAACAGAGTTAGAAAATGTTAGACTGAAGACACGGCACATGAAGGCATCAAAAGAAGGTATGCTGTGCAGAAATGAGTCTAGAGTTAGAATTAATGAATAAAAGAGATTAAGAAAACTGGAAACTGACAGGCTCAAAAACCAAAACATTAAATGGGTTCTATGCTCAGTTTTTTGGCATTCACAGACAAAAATATGGTTTCTTCCATCATTTACATTCCCATTTACACCTAAATGATTTATAAGTAGGGAATATATGGCTTGTCCAACTAAAAGCACTCAAGAGTGTAAACGTCTGCCAAGCCATTGTCTTTAGATCTTTATTTATCCTCTGTCAATGACTGTGAATATCATTCTTGAGTGAGAAGATCAGGTGGTGATCCGGATCTTCAAAATATAGTCACATGTTCCTTATCCCATTTCTGTGATTTCCCAAAAATTGAGTCAAAATTTGTCCATGAACTTTTGAGTTATGTTGCTAACAGACAAACAGACAGACAGACAAATGCAACTGAAAACATGACCTCTGTCTTAGCAGAGGTAATAAAAATGACCCCATGGGAATCATAAGTACTTTGTCAACATGCAAATGAAAACTGAAAGCTGTTCGAAAGCCTGAAGAACTATTGCACATCGGGTTCACCGCTGCCAGAATGGTCACTGTGAACTCTTTGATGCCACGTGGAATACACAACTCACACACAGACACACACACACGCCATGATTTGTGATTTAAAGCCTGAATCCTGTGTCTAATAATAGCACCAAGTGGGAGGATTAAAAGCACAAATATTTCCACTTGAGATGTCATATGAACATGACAAGTCAAGCTGTTATATAACCACAGCCTGGTGGTATTAACATCAAGACTTAAGATTTGTCTTTTATCAGCACCTCCGCTGATGCATCGTCTAATCCTTGAAAACTTCACACAGCCACCACCTCGCAGTGAATTTAATCCAGCCTCCTCCTCCTGCCGCTGGCAGCAGCCCTATGGCAGCCTGTGTAGACATAACACGAACAGAGTCAAACATGTGGGAGAACAGCAAGTACTGCTGGGTTTGTTTCTATCAGGGGATGGTGCCTTTCCCAGGCACAGTGTATAATTCTGCATGCTGATACACTGAGTCATATCTTTCTTCATCCTGGCCACAGGAATGGCATGCACGTAGAAATCCAAACAGCACCTGTCCAACTTTGTGTATGCATTCGCTGGTGATGCCAGTTTTTATGTTTCACTTTAACCCTTTAAAGCCCAACTGAAGAAAACTGTGCCGGACAATCCTTTTTTTATTCTGAAGTTTTTATTTGGTTCTTAAAAAAAGCTAAAAAATAAAATTACTGTTTATTTTTTGGGAATTTTTTACCATTCATTACTATATGATCGATCAAAATGTTTGTAGCCGAGTCTTCTGCTTTCTGGTGTCCAAAGGACAGGAGACCAGTATCATATGGTGTACAAGAGGGTTTTGTGTAAAGTTTCTACCATAAAGTAATGCTTTCTATCTCAGAAAATGTATGTATCAAATATGATATGCTTGGCTTTATAGGGTTAAAACAGTTCAGGAAAGTAAAAGAAGAGCTCAAGGCAACCAGAATGATTATCTGGGTGCTGTGTTCTGCAGGGCAAATTTACTTTGCCAAAGCATTATAGATATAATGCTCCCCTTGATATTCTTGAATCTTATTTTATTTTTCTGTTTCTATTTATTTGCGATATCTATTCAATTTTCTATGTTATTTTTATTTTGCATAATTGTTTGCATTACAAAGTTTGTTTTGCTGGACCGAACCAGAGAGGATAGAGGAGGGACAGAAAGAGAATCGATAAGAAGAGAAAACAGAAAAACACCTTGTAGAGAGAAAAAGTGAGGGAGAAAGAGAAAAAGAAACAATGAGAGAGAAAACAACCTACATACCTATGCATATACATAAGCACACAAACACACCCTCCTATATAGGCTACACATATACATGCAGCTATACACATTGGAGTCATCAACTGTGAGGAGAACCAGAAATTAACGAGGTAAATCAGAAACACAGAGAGAAAACTAGCTGCTGTTAGTAAATAAACCTGCAGAACATACAGAGTGGAACGTGTTCAGAGAAGAGGGATCATGCCAATGTGGCCCCACCCACGCAAAGGCGAGACGCAGGCCATGAGAACCCCGAGACCCGGCCAGCCGGCAGCCACCCCAAAGTACAGACCCCAACTGCCCCACCCCGGAGCAAGCTATGCGCCCACCCAGGAGGTAGCAGAGGGGGCTCCAGCCATAGTCCCTTACATAGTCCTCAGTGGGCCTGGCCCGTAAAGGACCCGACCCTGCTGGACACCGGCCGCCCAGAGCAGACAGGGCGCCGGCCCCAGGGCCACAAGAGCCCGAAGACAACTCCCCACCCCCGCAGGAAAAGGGCCCAGCCCAAACCAACGGAGAGCCAGGCTGCACCCCCGTGCACCGGTTGCACTTCCTGGGCACAAAGACCTCCCCTCCACCACACAAACACACACGCACACACACACACACACACACACACACACACACACACACACACACTCAGAGCTCAGACCAATTTGACTTTCTGGACTTTGGACCAGGCTACCGAAACCCAAACAGCCTCCCAATGTGGGCTAATATTTGCTCTTTGCCTCTTTCCTCTCATTACACACACTATACTCTGCATGCTGCCTTTGTCCAGCTTTTTATCAAGCAGGACTTTATTTGATTCGATTTTGTCTCGCTATAAGTGTGCTTCTGTTTTACAGGATACAGTCAAGGTTTCACAGTTAGACTCAGCACAGATAATAAAATAGTCAAGGATATTTACCCCTAACTCACTTTTATCATGTCTGTCCTTGTGACCCACCTTTCTGTGCATGATATAAGGACGGCACAACTTCAGCTGTTTTAAAATTGCTGCACAGACAATAAAAGGATACAGAGCTTTAAGTGTTACATCTAATCAGATGCTTGCAGTTTATTGTATGTTAACTGAGAGGCATTCAGTTCCCCTCTTGTTTAAATCTTTGATCTCACCACATTCACTCGGCTTCACAATACTGTCATGTCAACCCTCAATCTTTTGATGAGGGCGAGTAAAAGAAAGCGTAAGAAAAAATAAAGAAGAGAAACAAGGCTGGTTCTGTTTGGTGGTTTTGTATGAGTAACTCTGTTGTTGTTCGGTTAAATCCTTTGCACTGTTTTCTGACGGCTTGATTTTCTTTTGTTTTGAATCCAGAAAACTTTAATTAAGCCCATATCTTCACCAGAATGTTTAATGCTAAGCATGGTTTTAATGTTATTTCATATGAGTTGACACTTCAACATTGTAAAATGATCCTACTTTAGATTTAAATTAGACGTTGTAGAAATCCAAAGCACATGACGCACACAGTAGAATATATTCTGACTCATTGCATTGTGGGATGTATGATTCAGTGTTGATTGTTTACACATTTACACCCTGCAGTGTACTAGTTGCATGTGTCACATGTCATCAAATCACACTCTCATGACGGCATTAATACAACTTTGTCTTTATTAAATGACACCACTCTACACCACATCAGTTCTAGTCTGATCATTGATCTTGGAACTTATATTTCAGTTTTTGCATCTGAGGTAGATAAATTTAGGCATCTTTTGGCACTTTATGGCTCAGTTATGGCCAGTTTATGTCATGTTTAGTTTTGCATGTATAAACATAGAAATGCACTTCATTACAGGAACACTATCGTGGAGCCTTTAAGTTATTTTAAAGCCCACTGTTCAGTTCATCTGCTACTTTTTATTGTTCCTGACATTTACTAAAAATATATACCCAAAAATCCGGCTACTCACTGATGTCATTAATGTCCAGCAAAGACATGAGGACCTCAAACAAAGTCTCTTTCTAGGTCTTCTACTTTGAATTGGAGCATAGACATCCAAACATCCAATCCTCAAATTTAAAGGAAAACATAATTTTATTATTTTAAAGTGGAACTATTATGTGCATTTTAGGCTAATTTATTTTTATTTCTGAGACCAGAAGGGCTGGGATTGATGGAGTTATTGTCACAAATCGCTTTATTTACTTCAGACCGACCCTCTCTGTAGGCTGTCAGATCAGCCTGTGGGCAAAACGAGTGGATTGAGACTCTTCCGCATTAAGCCCTGCCTCCCGCCACTGCACTACATCGGGAGCGCACACCGCAACTGCTTTCACCGTCATTGTAACATCTCATAAACAGAAGGATTAGGCTAATATGAACTCAATAAAAATAAACAAAATACAATGTCAACACATAGCATACAGCCCTACATGTTGGAACCTGAATCAGACCCTGAAAACGAAGTGGAAAACAGCAACCCACAGCAACGAATGCAGCAGGATGTCTCTCTTTGGTAAACTCACCAGCCATCGTTGGAAATAACTTTATCCCACATTTTCCACCCGCCTGATGTATTTGTACATGCCCTTGTTAACCAGTAGAAGGTAACCAATCACCGAACCTTATCCCCCGGGACGTCACAAGGATTTCCAAGTAGAAAAAACTCTAAAACGACGCGTTTTTCGTAACACTGTAGAAAGCTCAGAAAACTCAAAATACCATAATAGGACCCCTTTCAGCTCATCTGGTAAAACACAGTGGAAATGAAAAGAGGCCAAAAAAAAAAAAAAAAAAAAAATCCACATATTAAAGCAAATCATAAAAAACTGTAAATAATAATGAATTAATCTTTGCAAATGAGGTCCAGACAGATTTTTAATTTTTTTTGTTAATTTTTGCCTTTATTTATTTATTTACATTGCAACAAGCAGGTTTTTCTTTCTTTCTTTTCTTTTATTTTTTTTTACAAGAGAGTCATATTCCACTCTTGACAGAATTGATAAATCATAACATAAATGAAGCAATTAATCATAAAATGGGTGTAGTAAGATTTCTCTGTCAGCAGAACTGCTGCATCTCTCTCACTGTGCCATCACTGCTCACATCTTTTCTTTGGGATGACAAACATTTGGCTGCAGATGCTGAGAGTTAAATGTGGGGATAAGAGCTAACAAGGCACATTCCACACCGTGGGGGTGGGGAGGATCTGAAAAAAGGGAAGGGGGTATTTGTTTGTTTGTTGCTCAAAAGCTTCAAGCTTTCCAGTGGCCTTCAGCTTTGTGACCTTTACGGTAAGGAAGGATTAGCAACTGGACTCAACATCAATCTCACCAACTTATGTTCTTTTCCCAGTAAAACTGGTGAACGATGCTGGACAAAGGTGCAGTTGATTTATGACTCAGGAACAACCAGTGACCTGCTGGTGGGACCAACAATAAGACGCTAACTGAGAGCTGCTGTTGAGCCTTCATCAAAAGGTAAACATCTTAATTCATGTTAATGGACTGCGGATGTGTTCCTCGGTTCAGGAAACAACTATAAACTCCTTCAGGGTTGGGTGATGGTCACTGATGGACTTGGGGGAGGGGGTTGTCAAGGTGCCCTGTTGTGTTTGTGCACACAGCATCAAGGCAACTGCTTGCTCAGGAGCTTTTCAGTGACACTTTAACCTTCACTGCCAGAATACGCACAATAATAATATATTGTAGTTATTAATAGCACCGGTGGCGAGCTGTACCAGTTCAGTTGGGTGCTGCTTTTATATGTTTACAGATAAAGCAGGCAGTCAGAACTAATACAGTCATCAATATATTAATTCTAATAATTAAGCATAAACCAGTCTGGCTGGGACAGTAAAGACAGCCAACCACCCAACAAACATCTCAATACACTGTTCAATAGTTGTACCTTGTCTGGTCACAGAGGCCAGAGATGGACAAAATATTGCACCATATTCTGAATAATTGTGGTCAGTGTCTAAACAATGAATAATTAAAAACATACATCAGTGATCTAAAAGATAATGAAGGCACTTCTAGTTAATATTTAACTGTTAACAAAATAAATATAAGTAGTTGCGTCTTAATTATCAACGACAATGAGTCCATGAACTATGTTGGTTTGATTGTGAGACTGTTTTTAATTACAGTGTTCATGCAACAACATATGGCCTCCACACAATTTACAGAACTCTTCTTATCAACACCAGCCGGCTTTGGATCATTTGCATTTCGAGGTTGTGCACTGCAAAGGTCAAAGAGGGCGAAAGAAAAAAATATGAAACAAATTTCCCCCGAAAAAAAAGTGACACATGAGGAATGGAAAAACATTTGTGACCTGGCAGAGATTAAAACAACGTCACACACCAGCTGTTTCCAGCCTTGATGAGAAAACTACAAACTAATGTCTGGCAGCAGAAATTCCAGGTTTTTCACAGATTAAAATAATTCATGAAAAAGAATTATTTTCTTTTGTAAATTTCCAGCAAGGTCGCTGTTTTTGTTTTGTTTTTTTTTCCCTTTTTGCTTCCTTTTTTCCTCCATGTTTGTCTCTGGCTGAATGACTTCTTGACCTGAATGAGGGCTACAATCACAGCAGCCTAAACCACCAACTTCTACTGACACTTGCAGATAATTTACTTCAAACCAGTCAATGCAATGAGCCCAATTCAATGTTTTTTTTTCTTTTTTTAACTTTTCGAAGGATTGTTTTAGCTTTGCTGTTCTAGTGAGTAAAAACTCAGTTAGCTGGTGTTGATGCCTGGAAACAAACAAAGCCCAACCCAGCAAGGTACACTACCAGTCAAAACTTTGGACACACTTTCCCATTGGATTTAATGAGTAAGCGTGTCCAAACTTTTGACTGGTAGTGTAGTAAAGAACAATTGCTTTTTTCTTTTAAAGAGTTTGGCCTCTACTGAATGGTAGCTGGACAGGAAGCCGTGTAACAGAAAGAGGGTGACATGTAGCGAAGGGATCCAAGCCAAGTTTTAATCCTGAGCAAGGTGTTCATCCATTCATTCATTTTCATAACCGCTTAATCTGATGAAGGGTCGCGGGGAAGCTGGAGCCTATTCCAGCAGTCCAGCTACACCCTGGACAGGTCGCCAGTCCATCGCAGGGCCTGAGCAAGTTGTTCTCAGATTTATTTGGTAATTTATGCATTGGAGTTAATTATTTTAAATGTCATAAATAAGTTTTACAATACTGACTTTATACATATTTGTGTCCATAAAATGAACTTTTACAGGTTTAGTTCTCCACATTTGCACTTTAAAACAAGAGTGACAGTTTATATTAGTTTAAAAGCTTCTGATTGGCTAGCGCTGTCACATGGGAGTGAGAACGAGGAAGTGTTTTGTTGTAGTCGAGCTATTGAAGTGAAAGGGTGAAGTGTTGCTCAACAAGTAATCTGTCTGCCTCCTGTTGTTAGTTCTACTGAGGAGTGAAGTCACCACCACATATTGAACCCTCATGTTGTACATAGAAATCTGCATGTGTGTACCTCTCAGCGGCTGAAAATGAAAGGATTCCAGGTCATTTTTTTTAATGTGCTGCCTTCCAAAGATGTAGAAAAGCAGAGCCCAGGGAGTCAAATGATCGGTGGATTGTTTGGCTGCAAGTTAGCTTGAGTTGGAAAGGCCTGACTTCGTCCAACAACAACCAGTTTTATTACAAACAGCATAAAACACCTAAAATATCGCCCTCACAAGCACAAAAGCATCAACTGTAACAACATTTACTGGCAGCAATCCTCCCTTTCAAGGACTCAGTTTTGCAACGTGTACTTGAAAAATAATCAGGTCCCCTCGTAAGAGAGAAGCAAAATCCAAGTTTAAGAAATATTCCATATTTTTGGCTCTGCACCCAGCTGAGACTGGGATGCTAAAACAGGTCATCAAACGTTTGCAGCAGCTGTTGAGAAGTATGGCAGTGAGGTATGTTGAGTCCTAAACTGCAAATATTTTGTTGTTGATAACTTAAATAAAGATTTTTAGGCCTTATAGACGTCTATTATATGTTCAGTGGCAAACTTAATACCACTCACACATATTTTACACTTTTCATACAACCTTCCTTACAACACAAAAAATAATGGAAATAAATAATGAAAATACAGCTACTGCTGCTGTTTGGCAAACACACATCTCCAAAACTATCTCCCCTTTACAAACACGCCATATTTTTACTAATCTCCTACAAAGAAGCCAGAGCAGAGCTGACAAGGCGCCAGGTGAATGGGGACACAGCCAGGTACGACAGCTGGCGCTTGGATCTGATCTCGCCTGTTTTCACAACACGGGCATGACCCCATGTTGCCACATTAGCCATGTGGATGACACATCAAAACAAACAATGCTCCTTCTCTGTGGCAATACACTCTCATATGACACACATAATGAATTATACTTCTACAAACCTTCATTGTGACACAACAGTCAGATTATTCTCAATTTAATGTCATGCATACAAATGTAAGAATAACTTATAAAAGATAATACTGATGCAACTTGTGAATAACAGGAATTACAGAATGATGACCAATCTCCTAAAGTATATCCTTTTTTTGGGACAACTTTAAATTAGCTTGTATCTATTTGTTATTCAGATATGAATAAAACAAGGCTGATGTTCTGATCCCTACAGTAACTACTGTGACCTGCAGAAAAGCCTTTTAAAGTCTTTTAAAGTCATCCAAGACAACAAAACTAAAAACAAGTTTTTATGCTAAAAACATCTTTTTTAGAACATTTATTTTAAACTAATGTTTAGCACACGACATCTTGAACTACTGATGTTAACAGAATGCTTTGTTCTCCATCTGAGCTGCTGTATTTTCGCTGTGTAGGCTTACATAAGGGTATTGAATGAAAGCCGTGTAGTGTTACCATTGTGTATTCTTTTCACTGTACCATCTGGTGACTTAGCTCCTCCATCCCCTGTGCAGCTCTGTCACTTTGTTAATATTGTCCTCCCTCCCTTTCTGTCCTGCTCTCAGAGCTGCATCATCGCAAGTTAGAAGTGCACAAAGAAAAAAGCTGCTGGCTTGAAGCGTATGTTGACAAAATATCTGCAACTTTTATCCTGCCTGAGATATTGTTCATTGAAACTGATGAATTTGAATCTGGAAGTGAATGCAGTCAAAATCAAGAAGGAAATGGTGACAGATCTCAGTGATTTTATCATAGAAAACATCTGTTTTTTCTGTGTGCAATGATTAGAGAATTAATGTGTTGTTAGTTCCACTCACACTGCTTTTACTGGAGCCAGTGAGAAATGAATGGATCCTCAGACATCATCTGAAGCAGCACTTTAATTTAAATCAATGCCTTCATCTCCATCTGCCTGCAGGGTTCATAACATATTCCTGCTCTTTGACTGGCTTTATAGTACGCCGGGGCTGCAGAGTTACGGCTGCTCTGAAACTGCAGGACAGGAAGTTCATTCTGAAAACTTTACGTGATGCTTCATTAATGCGCTGCCATAAAATAAAAGCATGCAGGAGTATATCTTGAGCCTTTCTTCCCCCGTAACAGTAAGCAATTTATCTCCCAAGCAGATACTACTCCTCTGTTTTCCTGATATTTCCCAGAGGAATGAGAAAATTTAATCAATGATCTCAGGCAACTGCCCAACCATCTGCCTTATTGTCAGAAAGCAGCTGAACACCCACACCCATTTAAAATGATATGAAACAATCATGATGAAGTAAGACAGGATGTGTCACTTAAAGAAATTTTTGACCGCTCCCCTTATTTTGGGATGGTCGTATTTTGCCTCATTCATGACAGCTAACTGTAACCAAGGCTAATGTTACAGTATCACCTTAAGAAATGTGGAAACAACATGCCAAAATACAAAGGAAATGTTCTCATTTTGCCCTGTGATGGACAGCTGACCCTTTTACTGACCCTTGCACCCAGTAGCTGCTGGGATAAGCTTCAACTCCATTACATGGGTAAAGAAAATGGATGCATATCAATTTATGACCATTAGCTAGATTAAAAGAACATCCAGCCTCTTGTGGAAGTGATTGTTTGTAAAGTGGCAAAACGGCATCCATTGAGGGGACTGAAATGGTACATTAAAACCAGGCCTTCTTAATCAAACCCTTGTTACTGTACTTGGAACGTCTGGTTTGTTTGAGGAGGTGTGAAGCGCAACCAAACTCTGATGTGTGTCAGAGAAGTGAACTCTCGTCCACCTAATAATGTTGGTCTGGTTTTGTTTCAAGTGAACCAAATGCCACGAAAGGTCTACAACTTATGTGTCAAAAAGCAAATTGCTTTTAGCGTTTTTCGACAAAATCGTTGGTACCCTTCGGTCAATGAACGTTTCATGAGTTTATTTTTTTATATAATTCTGTTGAAGCCTGGTTGAAAAGCAATGTCGATATGTAATTTTGTAATTTTTTTGTAACTTTGTCCACATGTGGAGATGGTTGAATTTTCTTGTTGAGTGTTTCTCCTGCAGTAATTACGCACCCATACCTGAGGCAAGGGGGTAGAAAGGTTTGGCTTGTCCGATTAAGTGCAGTGTGAAAGCAAACTCAGGCCAGCTGGATGTTTTGACTCCTTGCTGAATCGAGTCCCAAACTGTACTGAGTCTAACAAGCTATCAGGTGTGAAAAAAACCTAAAATCACAATCTTTTTGTTTCCCTAAATATATTTACTAAAACCAAACACAAAAAACACAGTGTGTCATTTTAAGTTTTAATCCTGCGTTACTGATTGCCCATAACCCAGAACTGAAAAAAAGTGGTTGTATCTGGACATTTAACTTTGATCCCATGACTGAAGCCATGTTCCTCATGTCCCTACTTACTAAAGAGCAAGTCTGTTTGAGGCTGAAAAGCAAGGTTTTGATTCACCAATTTAAAGATTCTAAAACTATCGTTTAATAAACCTGCAAAAAAAGAAAAAAATTGTCAGACACATTCCCATTGACTGGTTTGATTCAGACATGCGTAAAGTCATCAGAGGGCAGTCCAGCTACAGGCTGTACAGGCTACATTATCAGTGGTTTTATGCAGCAACAAAAATCAAACACACAAATTACATAACAACAACGATGATGGGTATCTAGATCCCTGGGAGATTCCTTTTGTTACCTTTATGGAATATAAAGTAATTTTTTAAATAAGTAAAAACCACTTTGTGTGGATGCAATCCTTGTGTTCCTATTATTATAATTATCATTTTCTTCTTCACATCTTCTAAATGAGCATCAGAATCTGCAACAGAGGTCCAGCTAACGATGTGGCTTCATGAATTGTGTGTTAATGCTTTTATCAAAGAATTAGTTGGTGTTACTTATTATTTATTTTTCAGTGACTGGTAGTGTTTGGTTACAATAAATAGCTTCAATCCGAAGCCCAGAGTCAATTAAAAAAAAATTTAAAACATGCAAGCTGCCCCTTGCAATGTAATGATATATTTTGTGGTGACATTGATGGAATTTTTATATAAAGATTAAATTTCAGGTTAATCTTTGTGCTGTTCAGAGCAACAAAAATGTTTCCCTGTGTAAAAGTGTCACAATGTGCTGCTTTTACTTTCCCTGTGGTGCAGAGTAACTGCATATGTCGTGTTACGCCGAGGCAAGGGCAGATGGCAAGGACTCGCCATGATGACTGAAGTCTGGTGGGGGAGCGACTCATCTTCCCCTGGGGAGACAGAAACGCAGAGGGAGTTATTTCAATTATCTATGTACTGCCACTACAAAAAGCCCAACCTGCTCCCTGCTGCACCTCCAGCTTGGTCAGAGACAGGTAATCAAATCAAGACGAGGACGTTTGCAGACAAAGGCTGGAGGCACTCTGAGCTTTAAGAGTGAGGCGATGGGGATATAAGCTGTAGAGTATGTCAGGTATGTCACATTTGGTATGCCCTTTGTTATGGTTTAGCGTTAAATGAGCAGAGAAAATTGCTTAGTAAACAAAAAAGATGATTGAAAGAGTTTAAGGATGATGCTTCTGAGGTGTCCCATATAACATTACGTTCTACTTCCAATCAACACCTGCGTAACCTGATCAGCTGTGTGGCTGATCTAAGGGTTTGTTACTTGTAGTCTGCAGATTTTTCTTCTGAAGATAATGGTCTCTGGGTAGCTTTGTTGTCCACAGGTGCCTTTCTGATGTCACTTCAAAGCCTTGTGCCTTCTGGGCCAGAGGGGCTTTAGCCAGGCTTGACCAGGCACACTCCTGCGCCCCTTTTCATGTTTGCCACGCATTTCTTTGTCTGACAAGCAGTTGGAAAGAAGTCTGGGACCCCGAGCACTAATTACAGGTCAACATGTCAGCCAAGATGGACTTCCCTCACTGTCTGACACCCTAACGGTGGAAGATGGGACATTTTGTTAAGCATGGAGTGTGCACATTAGTTTTACTGTGAAGCATGTTTACATTAAACATGTTAATGATAATTATCATGTACAACACACAGCTTGCAAACACTCATTTTCTCTTTACTTCCATTCGCAGTTTCATGCTCTTCTTTAGATTCAGATTTCAAGTTACAAGCATCTATTTATTATAAACCAACAGTGACTTATTGTCCCCAATGCTTTCATTTGCAGCAGTGCAGTTGTACATCAGCTTTTCAGGTTAACGTTTTTTAACATTCACATAAAGCTACTTAAAATTTGACCAGCCATTATATTAAAAGTTGCAATATTAGTTTTAGCCCATTTAAGTTACATATTTGTATCTTTGTTATATCCTTGTGGAAAGATTTATTACAATTACTGCATGTCATAGGGTGAAAGGAGGCTTATGAAAGCAAAGCAACTGCAATGTGCTGGTTTATTCAGTCTTAAAAATAAACCGAGCTACAACTTAATACTTTTCAGATGCTCTTTTAATACATATGAGCCACTCTGTTTCCATTTCTCCCTGCCGACACTTCCAAATTTACTGCGGCAGAGATCCAGTCTATGTCATTGACTGTATATAGGTCTATGTCCAGTCCTGCTCAGTTGGAAGGAATGGAATGAGAGGAAGCCATGGGCGATACCAAGTCCGTATGAGTGAGGGGGGAATGCCATGGTTACGCCATTGTCGTACCGCACGTTAACAGCTTATAAATGGGCAGTAATTATTTTTCTACATTTCTATCATTGAGTAAAGTATTTACAATGTGATAAATTACATATATGATATTGATTAAACAAGCAAATAACTCTCACCCTCACACCGGGACCCTCCTCTTCCCGCTCCCACGAACCGCACATGTATTCCTATGTACGGCTCCAGCAGGGACAGAGTGGCTCTCAGCGGAGACGGCCGGACGACAACTCTTTTCCGAAACTAGTTGAAGTCTGTCTCTAAAGTGTGGATCTCCATTCTGTCGCTACATAAAAACGCTGTCTGGATTAACCTTATCAGGAATTATTTTTTGTTGCATAAAGGTGAGTATTACTTCGTTGAGGCAATAACTTTAAATGTATTTTTACGTGTTTATTACTTCCCACGAGGGATTTTTGCGGCTACTGCGGCTGCTGGCAGGACTGACGTCTAAAAGGCCAAATTAACTAAAGGATGTTGAAATAATGATACTGTCTTTTTGTTTAACATATCTGACATTTTCCGCCAGTCAAAAAAAGTGTTTTAAACAGTTTATGTCCCAGGGGATAATGACGAAAGATGGCTTGGGTTGCCTTTTAGACAGTGATGCTGCCAGGATATTTCACAGGGAATGCTGCCCTGAAATGTGGGTATAATTTTACTCTTACCTGTCATGTTTTAACTCGAAATGTCTAATAATAAGTAGGATAATTGGTCCTAAATTTTTGCAGGAGCTCAAGTCCTACCATGTCGAGAAAAAAAAGACCGTATCCGAAAACTTACTTTATGTCCTCATTGAGAAGCATGTCGGCTGATCTTGGTGTCTTAATCCCTCTTAGTATTTATTTGAATAGTAAATAATACAAGGATGCGGAAATTGCTATAGCAGTGTAATTACAGCACTAGAATGAAGTGTGGCTGTCAGATGTTAAGGGGACACATTTATGTATATCTAATGTCACTATTGTTGGAGAAGGCAAGTTTTGTATCCTATTTAAAAACACATCTTAAAGTTGTTTTTTTTTGTACCCAGGAATGTCAACAATTTCCCCTCTGTTTAATATTAGACCAGAGAGGGGGCCAGAGCAAATAGAGAGAGGAGATGCTCATGTTTTCATTCTGTTTGTGGTTCATTTAAAGTTGTTCACGCCGTTTTGGTCCATCAAGTTTGGTATTAATGGTTTGAAATCAGATTATATTTTCTCTGCCTCATTTCCAGAAAATTCATTGAGTGCCATAGTATTTTGCCATGCAGCAGATAAGATGGTTTTATCCCTTGTCAAACTTGTTTCACGTGTCTTAACAGTTTTAACTGATTTGCAAACTGCATATTGATGAAAAAATGTTGGTCTATTTACAGATTTTGTACAGAAATAATTGACAAATGAAACTTCTTTTCTTTAGCTTGCTCTGCACACACCAGTAAAGTCTGTCATGGGATTTTACATTAACACTTGAAACTCATCCAGTGTATATTATGGCAGGTTAATCTTCTCTTGTGGCCCATTCCCCCCAATCACAAACCTGCTGTCTGTGGGTTTGCTCCAGCTGAAAGGGAGGAAGGAAGAAAAACGAGTTGCTGTCTCGGCTTGGTGGTGTAACAGAGTAGAGTTGGTGTTTGGGGGAGAGATGGTGCAGGTGCTGTCTGCACAGGAAGAACAGGAATTAAATAGGAAACACAAAGGAAACGTGTGAACAAAAATGCTGTGTGTGTGTGTGTGTGTGTGTGTGCGCCCTGACTCATTTAGATGAATCTGTTCAAATGCAAAAAGAATGAACCATCATTGCACAAGGCAATTCTGTTAAAACCTCATGAAAATAATAGCTTTACTGTCTAGTCTCACCCTGAATCTGTTAATATTCAGTTTAATTTTTATTTTCATAAAAAGTTAGACAGCAAATGTTGGCTTTATTGTTTTTATAAATAAAGCAGAGATTTCCTCTGTATTATGTTAAGCATCTTGAAGCTAAACTTTATCCTTTATACTTTATTCTGATGCCAAAACTCTGTTGTGAATAGGAAATCTGTCAGGTAGAGTACCTGACCTGAAGAAGAGCCTGTTGCTATGGAGATTACCTGTTACATGCAGTTTACATAATATGTCTTTACAATGCAAAGTTGTGAAGAGTACCCTGATATAAGTTATTGGATATTTTCATGCTGGTGTATAAAATGCTTCCAACTTCCCTCTTACTCTGCCTTTGGCATTGAGGCTGGAAGATTATGTGAAGGAGAAACAGTATTTTGAGTCTCTGGGCAGGATGACCGATAAATAAGCCCTCGACAGCTCTATGAGAAAAGATGAGATTACTGTTGTTGCCATAAAGCATGAGAAACTCTATCTCTAGCTATGCAGTTGCATGTCCTATCTCACCAATGTGTACAGTTTGAAGGTGTGTACAGTCAAATTCCCTTAGTGTAAGTTATATAGGCGCCCTGAGCTCTCTGTTAAAATATTTGCATGGTATTTAGTCCATGTAGCTTCTTAAGGATTCACGCCATACATCACACCTTACATGTGTTTTGACTGACTTCATGAGACCCCACAGTGCTGTGCAGAAAAAAGCACAAAACCTTGATCCTAGAAAGAAACATAAGTTTGGAAATTTTTTACTGCAACTGCAGGGATGTGTCATGACTCCTCATATCCACGTGTCAGGTGCACCAAGGAGATGGAGTTAAAATGGGTCAGCCTTTCATGCATCTGTCTGCTTTTGTCCCCTTTCCTTGGATTGTGTTTTTTTCCTTCTGCTTGCTTGCCGTCTTTGGTGAAGCTTGAATCTTTTCAAGGATGTAGACCCAGGGAGATTTAACCTGCCGCCACCCCCTGCGGATATTATCATCTTATTTCATATGCTTCTCACTGTAGCTCGTAATGTTTCCTGTAGGCTGTTTTGATTATTATAGTCGGCTTGTTTACATTAAGGTGTTACTGAGACCTTGTACCATGTATTGGTTGATAAGAGTTCAAAAATTTGTTTATCAGCTTTTTTATTTTATCTTAATTCGTCCTCCTCCTCTTTTCTTTAATATTATCTTTATATTGTCATTTTTCTTTTTGAGTTGGCCCAAATTTAAATGCAAGAGGGGTGTGGCAATGCTCTTTTGACTCTTTCATGAAATATTCCATGAACTGCGTTCACGGTTAAATGACTTTTCTTGAGAAAAGATGTGCACATTTCACTATTATGACTCTCCTGAGGTGTAACAGTGTATACAGCAGGAGACAATGCTATGACACAACCTTCACACAGGATACGGATTATCAGATCATCAAAACAGATCATCCTCTCAAACATTTTCATTCAGACGAAACGGAGGAGCTTCAACTTAAAACAACAGGGTTCGGTTGAGGTTTGTTATAATTACTGCTATTTTTTTTTTATTTAGCTTGCTTCTTTAAGGTTGCTTGCACTATTTCAAGCATACATAATAGCTGGGTTTATGTCCCTGTGGTGTGATGACTGCGATTGCTAGTTTAGATGGGGTTACTCATGCAGAGTCCAAACCTGAATGTTGGGCGGGGAAAGAAGGGAGCGACTGCTGACTCTGTTGTAACATGTCTGGTTAGTTTTAGATATGTGTGTACGTGTGTGTGTGTATCTGTGAGTGTGTTCCCAGTCTTTGCTCAGAGCCACATGGATGCCAGATGCTATGAATGTTGATGTAATTTTTCCATTAAGGTAGGAACACTGAAGTTGTACCTTACCGAGAATTTGGACAGTTGTTGCTGCTTCAGCTTTTCGTTTCCATTGTCCTACATTAAAGTAAAGGCTAATAAATTCCTTGTGGGTTTTCATAGAATGAGGGTGTGATCATTTCAAACTGTGTTGAGGAAAAAAATGAAATTCCCATTTGAGTAACATTTTTTTATTAAGAAATTATTCACAGATTTAAAAAAAAAATGGTATTGCTGATAGTTTCTTTATAGCAAAATTAAAGACGTAAGAGCCACCGC
Source organism: Telmatherina bonti (assembly GCF_933228915.1). Taxonomy (NCBI): domain Eukaryota; kingdom Metazoa; phylum Chordata; class Actinopteri; order Atheriniformes; family Telmatherinidae; genus Telmatherina; species Telmatherina bonti. The sequence goes on along the minus strand of NC_136631.1, from coordinate 25,401,424 downwards.
CCTTAATTTGGAAACTTTTATGACCTCTCTAGTCAAGTGTTTGGATATTTTGCGGAGCACTTGATACCTAGTATGTAATCAGTAAGTATTTTATGTCCCAGCAACATATGCTTTATGCTCATCATTTTACAAGCTTTCCAGCTGGATATGATCTAGTGCAGGGGTGCCCAAAGTGGGGCCAAAATTTTCCTGCCAACCCCTTTCTTTTGGCCCGCTAGTCGTTGTTTATATTAGTACCCCACTTTCAGTGTCATGAACCTCAATAAGTCCAGACTCAGAGGGACCCTGACTAACTCACATCTCAAGGACATGCTCACCTTGTCAGGGAGCCAGGTGCAACCTCACATGGAGAGACTGGTAATGTCCAAAGAGCAGCTTCAAGTGTCCCACTAAGCAACTTCCCTTGTTTAACATGCACTTTGCTTGTTGTTGATGTGTTGCACTTGGTTGAAGTTTAGCAGCTGTAATTATTGTTTCTTGCCCCTCTAACTATGGCTTTATTGTTCTATTGCCATATTGATTTTTTTATGTAACATTGTATGTGCCCAGATAGGAAAAAATACACTGTATTAGCTATTGAACAGTAATTAAAATAACTTCATTCATTTACTCGTGTTTCATCCTTAAATCTGCAGTGTTTGGCTTACAGGATCATTTTCAGTTTGGCCCTTGGAGGCTAAAGGTTTTGGCACCCTTGATCTAGTATGAAAATATTTCAGTTTGTTGATCATTTTGGCCACAGAGCAATGAATCATTAACACAAGTAATTCCTGCTCTAGCATGCAGTCCTGCTTCAGATGAGTCTGCAATACTTGCAGGTATATATTGAAACATGCACTAAAGTTTATGTTTGCTGTTCTTGACCTTGCAAATGTAAGTTGTGCTAAAATTGATATCGTTGGATATAACACACTGAGCGAGGGTCCATCCATATAAGCAACTGCATGACGCTTTAAAACCAGATTAGGTGCAATTATTGCAAATGTTACAAAGACATCAAATGAGGAATAAAAGTAAAACCGAGTTAAAATTGTAGTTATGTTTGTGTATGCATAATGAATTTCCTTTTTGCTTTCTGTTATGTCTATTCCTGTGGTATAATGCTGTACGCCTACTGTCTAGGATCAAGGCTTTGTCCCAGGTTGCCTTCAGGCAGTTATACTGCTCTGTTGACATCATGTCTCACTTGCACCATAACCAATGCTACAAGCATAACTGTGGCTTTAGTCCCACTGTGGATAGGGATGAATAATAGACATAGCCTCTGTGACGTCAGCCGTTGGTTTCCGAAGAGCTGAATTAAAGTTTAGTGGCAGGTTCCTACCATTGCCATCTTGGCAGCATCATGGGTGTCGTCTCTCCCGTAAAATACAAAAATGGGTAAAGAGGTAGAGCTGAGAAGGGGGCTGTGAGCGTGTCGTAAATTATTGGCATCTAGCAATCTCTGACCTGCCGGTAGCTAAGAGCTATTCGAGTTATCCTAGAGATAACAGGAGCTAACAGGAGCTAACCAGCTAACGGAGGTAAGCGGACTAAAGCTAAGTCCTGTTGTTAACCAGCTAAAAACTGTGGTTGTTCTACATTCCTCCTTCTTGAAGCAGGATATTGGGTACCTGTCAATCAAAAGGACACGCCCCTAGACATGCCGAATTTTGAGATGAAATTATTTCTAAACGGATGAGTTAGAAAAAAATCCACTTATCCCACAATTGTCATGCAGTTAAACCTGTACTATTAAATCTAAAATGTTTTTTTGTACCAGGCTGTAAACATGTTTATTTCCACTGTGAAGTTGTTTTTTTTTTTTTTTTTTTAACATGGGAGTCTATGGGGATTTGATGTTTTGGAGCCCCTAGTGGATGAGGTGGGAACTGCATTTTTTTGTTACGTCCGCATAGACTTAGCTTTTAAATGCCAGAGGTTTCTGCTTAGGATAAAAATACGCAGTTCCAATAAAAATAATAAAAGCACTCTGAGAGTGTAGACATCCGACAAACAGCTAATTTAAACCCGTATTGTGATTTCCACTTTATATTATAATTCCAAAAATTCCCCTATATTTTTTCCTGTTCTGAATCGTAGTGTCCAGAATTTTGTACGGATTCAGATCCATTTTTGATATCTTGTAAAGCCTTTTGGGAACTTTTGTGTATTTTCTTGTGGAGCTATACTTAAAATTGCCTTGAAATGATAAAGCATCCTTCCAAAAACTCCTGGATCCAGATGGTGGTCTGGATAGCTCCCAAAATTTAATCTAATCAATATTAGACCAAGATCCATTCTCAGAAAAGATGTCAATGCAGTACATCTTCAGCATGAAGCATTCACTGTAATATCACCTCTTTGTATCTTTGGAGGCCCTGTGATGGACTGGTGACCTGTTCAGGGTGTACCCTGCCTCTTGCCTGATGATTGAAAGGCTCCAGCTTCCACATGACCCAGAATTGGACTAAACGGTATAGAAAATTAATGAATGGTTTTGTAGTTCATAGACTTGTTTTCTGGAAGATGGTTGTAGTCACTGAATAACTTCAGTTCTTTAGGTTGGATGGGAAACAGCTGTCAAGTAATAAAGGATTTCCTCAGCTTACTTTAGTTGGCGTACCACTGTTTAAGAAAAAAAAAAAGAAAAACGTTCAAATGATCTCCTTTTTGTAGAAGTGTGTCAGATGGCAATTGTCTCAGTAAATGAATTTCTAATTTCATTGTTCATATAATGCAGTTTTAGCCTTTTAATAATTGTAAGAAAAACTTAATAGCAGATTCGTTAAAGACCAGTTCACTTTTCTGCCCAGTATTTCATTTTCACTTTGAAAGACAACTGTAAAAGTAAAAGAAATAATACTGTTTTCTTATCTGTATTGATCTGAGTTTCAACATCAGTTGTCTCTATTTAAGCCGATTACTTCTTGATCTAAGAGTTAACCCTTAGATCCCTGAGGGTGTTTTGATTATTTTTGCATTGCTTATGCATTATGTCTTATTTAAGCTGTCTGATGTGTTTTGTATATGGTTGTCACCACTTAATCAAATTTTCCCACCCGTAGATGTCTTTACCATCCATGGACTGGCGGATGACTGGGTTCCAAAGTTTATGCTGTTTTGTTTCTACAACTGAAAAAAAAAATGACTGTCTTATGTCTGGTATTAGATGTGAAAACAAAGCTGGGAGTCTTGTGCTACGTTTTCCAGGCATTCCCACTCCAACACACCTGACTCAAGTTAATCATGCATTTTGCACAACTTTATTGGCTGTGGATCCATTCAATGTAAGCCAGGTGTGTTGGAACAGATACATAAAAAAAACCAGCAGGACAGCAGCGCTTCAGGATTAAGACACCCCATTTGACATTGACATGTTAAATGTGCACTTAACAAAATACTTTCCTTATTTTTTTTCATCCTTTGCATGCATTGCTGTCGTGACTTGGATCTCTGCCACTCTGCCTCTAAGGGTTAAGAATCTGCTGTGTCTAAATCCAGAATAAATCTTGGACATTGGATATGAACATAAGTGAAATTCTGCACCTAAATGATTATATGCATGGAAAATCACACCTTCTGTGAACTCATGTAAATGTTCTGCTAAAACTCTGTTTTTTTTGTGCGTAGTTCAGCCTGAAGCCTCTTATCGTCTATTCCTTGACTTTTCTCAGGAAATTATAGAACAGCATTAAAGTACCATGCTGTGCACAGGCCTGTCTTTAAGAAGTTTACAACCATGACATTTGATCAAGGAGAACACCCAAGCATTTACCTCTCACATCATTGATTTATATGAGGAATTGCGTAGATTATATTTAGTGTGGAATAATAAATTATTCTCTGGGGCTGGGTCTGTCAGTGTTGCGGATAATTACTATGATTCCCATCCTAAATATCATCAGCATTTAATGAGTGGTTTCGCTTCTCCAACGTTTAGATTAACTCAGAGCCAGAGACAGATTTTTAATCCTCCTGCATGCTAAGTGGAAAAATACAAGGACTCCTTACAGTCAACATACAAATATCTGTTAGACGGTGTTGTGGGCAGGGGACCCTGAGAATTGGTGTCTCAAAAAGCACATTATTAGGCTTAATGTTTACACAGCAAGAGCATTCAGCTACTGATGGAGGAACAGCTAAACATGTTTCCTGTTATAGTCAGTCATTTGTTTACTGCTTTATCCGAGAAGCCAGCTCGAACCCACAAGAGATTTTTAGGTTACACTGAAGAAGTTGTGAGGGTGATGATACTTGTCACCTTCCAAGGTGCTTTTTCCAGTTGGTTTCCTAACATTTGGCTTTCCAATGCATCAGCATGTTGATCAGGACAGAGAAGAAAGGTCTTGCTATTAGCATCAGAGGTGGCAATTCCTGGTCCAGAAAGTAAAAGTCCTCCAGCTGTTCCAAGCAGTCACAAAACAAGCTGAATTTAATGAGCAGAGTTTATTTGCCAGGTAAATGAGCCTGTTAGTGAAAACACCTGTTCTAAATGTACAGGTAGATCCAAAAACATGGCAGGACTTTTACGTTCTGGACGAGGAATTGCCACCTCTGATTAGCCTGGTATCAATGTGATTCAGGGCACCTTCACACCAGCCTTTTTGTTTCGATACCTTGTCTGTTTGCTTGACTTTGTTTGGGGTATTGTGAGGGTGCATTCACATCAAGGTAGTCCGTTAGACTCGGTCCAATTGGGGATTCGCCTCAGTTCTAGGGGGGCGTATTCATTCAGACCGAGATTTCATTCATGCCGCACTCTGGTCAAACCTTTACAATGATATATCCCCATTCCCACAAAAAGGTGGCGCTGCACCAGAATTTAGCAAAAGAGATGACAAGACCAGCGTGAAGAAGAAAACTTCGTTCCGAGGTAAACATAAAGACGAAACTATCGCTGTTTTGGGTTTATTTTGTCTTATGCAAGTTTTCTGCAGAATTACACTGCACCATTTGGTGTAGCGTTGCATTGTGGGTAAATACATAGCGATCGCGTTAAGAGTCCTCTGCCTTGTCTGTTGTTCATACTGCGCCCATTGTTGCCGAGTCCCAAATCGGACCGAGTCGAGCGGACTGCAAAGCAAAGTGCCTTGTGTGTTCAGCGCTTGGCATTCTGGGTAAACACAACCAAAATATACACACATGTGGGGCGATAGGCGGATCTGGATAGGAGGAATAGTTCACGGCGAAGACGTGGAAGAATTTGGTAAAAGTTCTGATAAAAATCTGACCAACCCAGACCTCTAGGTTCTGATGCAGCGCTATATTTTCCTCCCTTTGGGGGAGTGTGAAACACATTTCTTTTAAAGGTTCAATTCATTTAATAAGTGTCAGCCAGTTGACCTTTACACCAAACCAACAAGAGTTCTTAAAAATTGTATAAACTAATATGTTGGTATGAAACTGATATTAAAAACTGACCAGTTGTTGCACTATTGATCAAAGTTAGGTCCCTTTTAAAGGAAATCTTTACATTATTTTAGAGCAGCTTGTCGGCATCTGAAGGCCATGAAACAAGGTTGTATTGCTTTGTGAAAGTTGCTTTATGATGCTTTAACACCCTACTGTAAGATTTATTAGCACAAAAATCTTTTGTACTAGTAAACTTTAACCACAAGAAAAAGTCTAAACAAATGCAGAAACATAAATTGATTTTTACTGCTAAAGAGGAGTTGAATGTTGAATCAAGGCTAAAGTCTTTATAATGAAAGAGTGGAGGCTGCGTTTAGTACTCGGTGTGAGCAAATGCTAACCCAGAAGCAGTTGACACAACAGCTGGTGATTACCTGTATGTTAGATAAATAATTGCTTTATTTTTAAAGTCTTTTAATGCAAAATGTTAGTCTATCGATCAGAGGCTTCAGGTTGAAAACACAGTTTTATTATATAAGTTCACGGAATGTGTGAAAGCAGGGAAACGTGAGCTAAGTTTGCTTTCCTGTTCAGCGTTGTTCATCTCCAGACTGTGAATGTCACAGTACATGCGTGTCGTTCCATGTTTCAGGTTTCCGTCAGTGGATTGTGGGCACATGGAGACGCTGTTGGTGCAGCGTGTTGTGTGCATCAGGAATCAAAGGCCGCCATTGTTGGAATGAGAAGCAGATGTTAGTGAGGAATTCTCCTGACTGCAGCAGTTTTTGGTTTTTTTTCGTGCTTAAGCTCTGAGTGCTGCCTCACTCCATCGCCCTCCCTCCTGCTGTCTCGCTCTTCGCTGTGTTTACCCACCCTCTTCTCTTCATTTCCTTAAGCTTTGACATGCTGTATGTTAAGCCATCATTAAATCAGTCTGATGACAGCCCTCATCAGAGGGTCTTTTCTTCCTTTTCCAAGCAAAGGAAGTTTTTCTTTACTATCCTGTGTCTGTATTCCTTCGGACACTGTCTTCTAAGCTGATGTCAGTGGAGGGAAAGAATGAGAAAACAAGAGGTGTAGTTGTGACAAAAGTCCCGTCTGTGTCTCCCTACATAGGATACAGTGTCATGCCTGACTCCAGTTTGCCACGTTGACAGAATCTCTGTCTCACACTGAAAGGGAGGATGAAGCTCAGTCGACTGTTCTTTTATGTGGATGTTGCTTTAGATAGACTTAAAAAATTGCCCTGCAGTGAAAGAGGCCATTTATTCATCCAGCACCCTCCTGGATGTGTAAGAACATACATCTTTTCACGTGATGATAGACACCTCCTCCTGCAGTGCTCTCCTTATGTGTGAAGACACATTTGTGTGAATTACACGTCGCTAACCTCAGCATCAGCATTCACCATTCAGCAGTTTGTTAAATGAGCTGGAGGAGTTAAATCCCAGCTCTCACCAAAGGAGAAGCAGGCACACCTTAAACAGGCCTGATCACATCATTGATGAAGTGACCAGTTTTGTTTTTATTACTTTCAGAGTTTTGCTCCAGATGAAAGGCTGCTGAGATGTTAATGACCCCGTCTGTACCTCAACCTGCTGGGGACATTATACTGGTGGCATTTTCTGTAAAGGAACATTTAAAAGTTTGTGCCAAAATCTCCCCACATCTGAATAGAAACACAGATAATTTCTACTGGATTTGGGAACTTGAAGCAACTGAAGTAGGCCAATCATAAGCCATTTTCTCCTGTCTTCTCCAGCCATCACTGATAAAAAAAAAAAAAACCAACCAGATGCTCTTAATTTAGTTTGCTTAGGTAGAGCTGGTCGAACTTCTGTTTCTTTAACATTCATCATCACTTGTTGTCCATTTATTGTCTGATGTGACCACATAACAGAACTATAAATGCAGCCTGTGTATGTGTAAACAAAGCCCTGCTTAGAGTTGTATGTAAACAATGAATGCAGACATAAAGATTTATCTACTATATCCTAACTGGAGGTGGACTGTATTCATACTCATTCAGTCGCCACCAGTGTCTACACACAAGTAAATTCTATATACTATTTCTGGGTTTACGGGTGCTTCATGTGTGTGAATAAATCCAGATACTATTCTGTACAGAACTTTAAAATCTGGTTTAAAACATATGTGTCTTCAGCTGAAACAGCATTAACAAAGGGTTGGACAATATAACTGAAAATATTGCATTAATTTGACTAAAAATGTTGCATTACTAGGGCTGAAAATGTTGCATTATTATTTTCTGATCTAGGTCATGATATATAATTTTTTAATGCTGTAAATTTCCTACATATACTAATGGTGACCCCAGAGGGCATCATGTCTTTTGTAAGATGTAGGATGAAACTGCTGTAGTTATCTCTTCACTTTGTTTTGAATGCTTTTATTTGATGAGATGATGTTTTTCTGCTTGACACTTTCACTACAGGAACTGTTGAACCGAGCCACTTTAGCCCACAGTTCAGTACTTTCTGAGGGGTCGCTGAGTTAATACCTTTTCAAGTGATTAAACAAATTAGCTTTGTTTCCTGTTTTGATGGTTACTAACCAATGACAAAGGCTGCACATCGTATTTCCCTGTTTTTCATCACTTTATACTGAATCCAAACCACTTCCATATTACTGACATATGCTACGTTCACATGGGAGTTTTAATTCCTCTTTAATTCTGAATAAAAGTTAATTCTGCTTTAAACAGGTGGAAAATGACCATGTGAACACTTAATTCCTAATGCAAAAGTCTATTCAGAATTAAACTTAGTCCTGGTTTATTCGCATTTTAATTCCAAACTGTTTAATTCCTCTTTCATGTAAACCTTAATTCAGCTCTAAGTTAAATCTGGTCGTTCTGCACATGCTCGTTACCTTGTCTTGTCCCGATGACGTCGCACATATTCCACGTGTTGTTTGCCTCCCGTCTTCGGTAGTTTATTTTCCTTCTTCTTCTCAGTTTCTGCAGAAAGTGAAGTAGTATGCTTGTGTCTAGATGGTACTTCAAAATGATAATCACAATAGCAGTGAAACTGGTACATATGTAGTGTTTACAAGTTACCACTGAAAAGACGAGAAGCACGGAGTGAATTTTGTTTATTTCTGGTAGACGTCAGATGTCACCTGCGCCTTCTGTCCAATCAGAACCCTTCCTTCTCTAAAGAGGAATTAGGTAAGGACGTGTTTCATGTAAACCTTCCCATAGAAATATTATTTCCATTTGAACTCGTAGGAGAGTACGTTAATTCTTAATTATTTAATTCTGAATTAAAAAGCACCATGTCACCGTACCCTTAGTGAAATCTTGTCAGCCATGAGCTCAGTTCCAGTCTCACCTCTACTTTTGCGGCTCTCTTCAGCTGCACCCTTTCGCTCATGTTTCTGCTCGTTTTCCCTCCTCAGTCCGCTGCCAGATCATTGTGTTTTCCCCCTTTTGGTTTTCTACATGGTTAACAACCAGCTTAGAAATGTTTTACCTACAACTTGCGATCTGGAGTGTGCCGAAAGGTACACTGATGAAAAATGTCTCCTGCTTTACACCAAGATCAGTCTAAATTTAAAGGTGATTGAACTTTGAGATTCATATTCTCATGTCTGCAAGCAGACTCATGAAAACTGCTGCCTCCAGCAGAGATGTTCCCACATTGTTGCGCTTGTGTGAGCAGCATGTTGGAAGCTAATTCCCAACACATTTTTCTGGTGTTCATGTGAGAGAGCGGCATTTTACCCCTCTGGATGGAAAGCAGGTGTTGGAAGCAAGTGATCCACTCAGATGGGTCCACCGCTTATTAACCCCCTCTGCCATCACACAGCTTTGCGGTTTGGTAGTAGCACCTGACAAACAGCCTTTGCAGAAGCGCAGCAGATTCTGTATATGTGTTAGTAAATGCTTTTTATGTGCCTCTATTTCTGCCTTTGATGACATATGTGTGTGCATTGTGGTAGTGATGTGTTTAGTCAAGGTCAGCAGCGGTACAGGGAGTACAGGGAGGTACTGTCGAGTGGCAGCTTGCCTGCTAAGCCGAGCATCCAACGTCCAGATTTAATGAGAACTGATGCTCTATGTCAACAGTACGTGTATTTATGACCCTATTCCCACAATGCTTCATGGCTTTGCAGAAACAAAGCAGTCTTATATGTCGACGTCAGGAATGGCTGAATGGCTTCTCAGTTGGAAAATCATTTTGTGACTTTGCAGCAGAAGCCTAATTCTCCTCCTCAGGATGTTGTTTGCCGTTATCAGGTCAGCAAGTAATTTCAGGAAAATTCCAGCTACAATTTAGTGAGTTTAAGACTTACCTTGTATTGCCTTTCAAAACAGTACTAATGATGTTTGAATCTCTATTTTTGTGCTGAAGGAAAACTCAGTTTTGTTTATGCTATGTTGGTAAATCAGGGACATTCCTTGTGAATAAATCCTAAATTCTTTGACCCCCCTTTAAGCCGATTTCCACTGTAATGTGATCCTGCTCTGTATACATGCTATCTGTTTTTAATGACGACACAGCTTCAGGGACCTTCAGCAGGAAGCAGTGCTAATCTAAACTAATTGTTCTTTAACTTTCTTTTGTCTGCTCTGAGAAATTTCACACCGCCTGAAGGTCTCCCACATCCTCAAGCTGTTTGGTACATACTGCTTACAGGACAGCAGGTACAGCTGTAGGTGTGTTTATACTCACCAAGGAGACTACGCTATTCACAAAGAATAGTAGCACAAGTGGAAACATAAAACCTGATAAGGCTTTGGGATCAGAGGGTGTTTAAGTTCTTAAACTCAAAGCCAAACCATTGCAACTTTAACTCCTAGAACAACATGTTGTTAGTCATATTATAACAAATTTAATTTTTATTTAACCTAGTTGCTAAAAAGAAAGTTGAAAAAAGTGTGACAATTTTATATCTTCCTGCCAACATCCTCTGGCTTCTTATAAAGAAACTGAAAAGGAGGGTTTGGAGCCGACAGTAGTTTAACTCCTGTGTGGGGATTTCAGTAGATATAAGATATTTAAACAAGTCAAACAGCCAGAAGCATCTCAGCAGAGCTGAATCTGTTGATAGAAGTGCTGCCAGATTGGAAAATGTGGAGCTGTTTGGCTCACAGGGCCAACAAAGTAAGACACCGAGTCAACATCTAAACCCTCTCATCCGATTTCTCAGCAGCTGCTCTCAACTAGTGTGGTTGCACTTTTTTTTTTACTTTCTTTTGCTGCAGTTTGTCTCCGTTAAATCGACCTTAAATCAAGGTCTAAAACTGCGTAAAGAAAACCCCCAGAAGATTAGAGAAGTTTTGTGTTATGAAAGATGAAAGTTTTTTTGGTTTGGGTGTGTAAGTCAGTCGGCCTGTGTTTCTGTCATGCAGTTATTATGTTTCATCATTTCCTCTCTAAACATATGTCCACACATGTTTTGTTGAAGTCATAGACATTCCCCTGAAATGATGTCACAGGAAAACTACCCTGATTTTTCTTTTTGTCTGGCTTTTTCTGACACATTTGCCCCTTTAAAAACTAAAATTTTATGCAGCTTTTAAACAGCTATTAGCTCCTTCTGAAATGGCACAGCTTGTCTCTTTAATGCATATATTAAATACAACAGAATGACCTAACGTTGCGCCCTTTGTCCTCTCTGTGTCTCCCCAGTGGCTGACTGCAGCTCGGGCTTCCATGCCCTGCCTTCTGACTGCCGCTTGGCTTGCTGAGCCCATAGCTGTGTCTGTACTGGACTGCAGCTGAAGCAGGACTGCGGTGACTGGGAGGGTGGTGGAGGTGGGTCGTAAGAGGGCCCAGAACCTCTGGTTGCAGGCAAAGAGGCCTGTACTGTTCCATCCACACGAAGATGAACAAACTGAACTTCCATAACAACAAAACAATGCAGGACCGCCGCTGTGTTTGTGTCTTTTTGCCCAATGATGATACTCTCAACGTTATTGTCAGTGTGAGTAAACAAAAAAAAATAAAGTTGGCTTATGTGTACTTTAAAAACAAAGATGTATCCTAGCCAAGCTAGCTGTTTTCCTTTGTTTCCAGTCTACGTGCAAACAGCAGCAAAGTGAAACGGCTTGTTGAAGTCCTATTTTTGGCAGCCGTTCACTTAAGAGTTACAGTTATTTGTGGCGCAGAAACATCTGTGATTCAGCCTCTACACATTTAACAGATGTTTAGTTTGTACTCACTCAATTTGTACCAATTTATATGCAATTTTTGGTAGAGTGGTAAACAGCTTCACAGCTGCTAAATTTAGACCTCCATTAGTCAGAATAGTTAGATAATTAGTTAAATAACTATAATTATTCAACACAAGCAGCCTAGTTGTATATGTCTCTTTATTTCTGGCTGTTTATGTATTGCATATGTCTCTAAATCTTTATTTTTCATTTGTGATATCTGCTCCTCAGGTAAAAACTTTGTGCCAAGAGCTGTTAGTCCAAGTGTGTGACCTCCTCAGGCTGAAGGACTGTCACCTTTTTGGACTCAGCGTCATTCAGAGTAAGACTTGCATACATCTCACAAACACATTTAGACAATAAGCTAGTTTTTTTTTTTTCATTATTAACAAATATTTTAAGTTAAATGATCAAATAATATTTGTCCTCATCATGACTGCTTCCTGTTGTATGGAAAGCTTGGATGTTTTTGATGGGAATGAGGCCTGAAAGGAGCTGTGTGTATGGAGTGACTCACTGTGTCTGTGCTATGGTGGGACAGACAACAGGTGACAGCTGTAGGCAGCTGGAAGGAGAGAGTGACTTGCTCAGGCAGTGTTTTCAGACTACCAGCCTCCAGATGAGCCAATAGGGACGCTGCAGGTCCGTTGAGCAGGAGCCAATGGGTCTGATTGTGGGACATTCCTGGAGTGCTTGTCTCTACAGTGTGAAATCCCCAAGGCAAACAGAGGCCACCCACTCCCTGTGTGTCACCCACCATCCTCCTAACCAGAGCAACCACACCCCACAGACCCACTTTCATACAAACAAGTGGTTTATTTAACATGAATAAATACTTGAAAGAAGAGACAGTGCCTGAATGTGCTAAGCATTGCAGTCTTAGCTTAATCTTAAACATTCAATATATAGAAGCAAATATTTCCATATTTGTTATCTTTTCAGAGCGGGTGACAATACGTGTTGACATTGTGTCAGAAAGTCCCTGCTCCTCCTGCACTGTTTGCTTTTCAGTCTGTTAAATAGAAACGGGGTTGTCACATTATGAAAGATGTCACTTCAAGAGCAGATAAAGACATCACAGGGAGAGGTGGAGGAATGAGAAGAAGCACCAAAGGCTCAGAGTACAAAAGGAAGTGCTGATGTGGTTTCTTTGAGGCAGAATTTAACCAGGCTTATTCAGAGGAGGCTTTCCCTCTGCACATATACGCCTAAAGGCACCTCTATATCAAGCTGTAAACATGCACAAACTGATGACACAGACAATAAATGAGTTAAACGTGCGTCTGTCCACACAGATAATGAACACATCTACATGGAGTTGGATCAGAAGCTGTCCAAGTATTGTCCCAAAGAATGGAAGAGAGAAGCCAGCAAGGTAAGACGTGCTGCAGATTATCAACTTTCAGTCACACTTTTAGCAGAGGACACGTAATCCACCTGGGATTCAGAGGATTAAATGAAATTTAGTGTCAGGCAGGTTGAGTTTTCCATCCCTACAAAGAAGAATATAGGACATATTTTTAGCTTTTGACCATAACACTTTGTTAAAGTTACTTGACAGGCAGATAAATCCAACACTGTTCTGTGCTTTGAGCACTCAGCAGTCAGTCTGTATTCAGTCTGGGTTACCTGTGGCCTCATTCTTTTAGTGCCACGTCCATGAATGTGTCCTGCAGGAACCTGGCTTCCTATCAGTGAAAGCTAAGACATTTGGCAGAGCCCTGCCCTGGATCAAGTACCTGCAGCTATTATTAGCTGCACACTAAACCAGAAATCTATGTTAAATGTATGCCCATTACCAGTTGGGAAGTAGTACCAACATGACATTTAAGTCAGAAAATTGCAGATCAGTCAGTTCCAGCTGTGCATTGAGCTCAGCAGCCACAGATGTGTGCATGCTGACACAGCTTTGCAGAACTGGACCTGTGTGGGACGGTGAACAGATGCATTTATCACCATGTGCTTGTGATGCATGTAAATGTCAGTTACACACAGGGTCATGATATCTGCTGCAGATAGCCGTTAGTTTCTGGGTGTTTGGGCTCATTGTTATGCTGCGAATAAATTTGGCATGATTTGATGGAAACAAAAGATTTAAAGCGCATCTAAATGGCACACGGAAGACTTTTTTTGTCATTTAAGTTTTATTGATTTTCTATACAAGTGAACAAGGAACAAACATATTACAAGAATAGTAACATAGGTTTACATAAAAGGAAAAATGGCACATTTGAATGTATTACACATTGGAAGCGAAGGTATGTGGTGTGATAAATGACAGAAAATGACTTAATATTTGGCCTGTTTTTATCTGGGCAATGTTTAGCTTAGCAATTAGAGCTTCAAATGATGCAGTCTCCGTCATGAGTTTAACCCAGTCCTCAATCTGAGGCCTGTGGGGACTCTTCCAGTTCCTCAGAATAAGTCTTGCAGCCACAACAGATCCAGCCACCACAAGTCCAAACAGTTCAGGAGGCATGAGAGACTGGTTTCCCAGTAGACACAGTTGTGGTGATTTAGGAATAGGTAGTCCGGTTAAATTTTCAAAATTTGTCATCACATAAATACATAAAGAAAACACCAAGGGCCCCTCCCAGAAAACATGAAGATAAGTGCCAGTTTCTTTGCCACATTTCCAGCAGTAATTGTCTTGCAACAGGTCCATCTGAAACATCTTTGATGGAGTATAATAGTCCCGGTGCACAACTTTGCAGTAAATAAGTTTACATCTAGCATCTCGAGTAGCCCAACCAATGTTTGAAATGATATATTACTCCATACTTCCTCAGAAATGACAGTTTTTAAATCCCCTTGCCAAACCAGTCTCAAGCTGTCACAAAGTCTGTCTTGACTTAGTAGTTTTTTATAAAACTGAATTTAAATAACTAGTTGAGTTCAACTATTCCTGTATTGTATTGGCACACGGAAGACTTGTGTGCAGGTTTCTTTTTCTGCATTGCACTGTAACAAAAAGCCTCCTGGAGGTCAAGCTGTTGGGCCAGTTTCTGTGTTTCATAGCAGCTTCTGTGCAAGGTGTCCATATTTAAACCTACTGGTAGGAAAATTATCATTAAATGTTATTTCTTATTAGGCGAACTGCCTTTTCTCTTTACATCCAATGTACATTTTAATAGTTTGCCTGTTTTTTTTTTGTTGTTGTTGAGTTTGTAAAATTTTCACTATGAAAAAAATGTCATTTTTTTGCTAATCTATAAGTTGTTTTACCTCTAATGTTTTTTATTCCATCCATGGTTTACATTGATAATTTTTTCACATCTTTTGCCATTTTTCTCTACACTACAAATGAGAAGGAGCAGGTTGAATAAAACTTAAAAACAGCTGCCTCTCAACTCATCGGGGTCTGCCATGTAACTTGAAGGCAGATCTATATAGATGGTAAATATTCATATGCTGAGTTTGCTTGTAACATTTAGCAGCTATATTACATACCATATGAAAAATTTACTTTTTTAGTTGGTGAGAGTCATACAAATGTTTCAAGTACAAGTGTTATGTACTTGCTTTTTAATCACAACTTCATTTTGTGCCATCGTAGTGTAAATTGTTTACACATTTATTTCTGTATTACAATGGTTATGAGAGAATTGCAGAGAGGTTAGTCAACTCAGACAACAATGAACCTTCGTTTATAAAGGAATAAATCAACCGAACGTATGAAAACAGAAGAGCTCTGGTATTAACCCTTTCATGTATGAATTAATAAAAAACAATGCAACATTTTTTTAAATACAGTATTTTACCTCTGCAGACATATGCAATGATACTTTTTTGTTTATTAGTGATATTTAGAATTTATCATAATTTATGAATTATTTTAGTCTATTCTATAAAATATTTACAAAATAATTCATAATCATATTTATATGAAGTAAATCTTCAATAAAATATAGCTGTATCATTTTCTTTTCCTATTTATTGCAATGGCAAACTTGTATAATCACATTATGTTCAATTATATATATATTTTTTTTTAGTCCCCAGTGAGTGGAAATGTATTGGATGACTCACTAACATCTAATGAAGTGGTTTATTTACAAAAATACCATCCTCATTTATGAATATGCTAGAAAAAAGCTGGTAAATATGTGTCAACAACATAGTCACTATGCATGAAAGGGTTAAAAGCTTCCTCCGCTGTCATTCATATCACTTTCCATATCCTTGATCTGTTAGAAATATTAAATAAAGAAGTAATTCCACTTGTAAATTTCCAGGGCATTGACCAGTTTGGACCTCCGATGATCATTCACTTCAGAGCACAGTATTATGTGGAAAATGGGAGGCTCATCAGGTCAGTAAAGCCTCTCAGCTGTTTGTTCATGTAATGTGCCTGTACTAACATCACTCAGTTAAGCTCCAGTTATCCTCAAAGCTCTTTACATCTGCTCTGTTCCTCTGTTTGGCCTGCAGTGACCGGGTAGCCAGGTACTACTACTACTGGCACCTGAGGAAACAGGTGCTGCTCTCGCAGTGCATCCAAAGAGAGGAGGCCTACTTCCTCCTTGCAGCCTTTGCTCTTCAGGCCGATCTTGGCAACTTCAAACGCAACAAGCACTTTGGAAAGTACTTTGAACCTGAAGCTTACTTCCCCCAGTGGGTGAGTGTATCTAACACATACCTTATGTGGGCCAAACGCCTGTATGACCACCATCCTGCTCATTATGTAGCTTCCTGTTCACACCGAACCACATATGGCTTCACTATTCTTCTCCACAGCTTTCGTTTTTTTTTTTATCACAAATTAAATTTGACATTTATTTTCTTACACAAAGGCCTCACTTTTGCTTATGATCGGCAATTATTTAACAAAAGAAGTAAAGTTTAAATGTCATAATACATTTGTCACACCTTCGGACTGGTACATTCCTCTGTAGCAAACCTGTCTCATGTACCAGCGATTCAAAGTGAATGTCCTTTTACAGCACCAGTAGTTTCAGAAGGTTCGAACTAAAACAGACAGGAAATAAATTGCTGTGTCATCGACTGAGAAGCTGAAAGTACGTTTATAGGCCAGAAGCCAGTGTAGAGTATCCTGGGCTGCAGTGTGTGTGTGCTGTATACGAGTCCGGAGCAACCTTCCATTAATCAAGATGAACACACACTTAGCCGTACCTCCACATCTGAGTGTGAGGGATAACCAGAACTGGGACATCAAGTTTATTTTTGTCCCTGAAAGTGGCACACAGTTTCTTTTTTTTAAATCTCACCTCAGTGAACATTGTTATTTGGGCAGCACTGTCCCACCGCCACCACCCCTCTGACCGCCACACCCGTCTGATTGCCCTCCACTTCCTGTGATTAGCCTCCTGCTTCTTTATCGCACTTGAAACCAGCAGAAACAGGAAATTGTTGGAAATTGAACAATGTATACCACCCTAAAGTAAATATCCCTCAGATTTAGTTGGTGCTTGGAAAGCTTGCATACTTTACTGCAAAGCTTAGTGGGTGTGTTTCTGGTTCCAGCCTCTGGCTCTCATTCACGCTGTTCGCCCTGCGGCAAGCGGTCTACTTCATCACCCTCATTGGCAGCCTCTGCCTCAGAGCAGCCAAGTCAGATGACTCCCTTTGTCTCTCGTCTTGCTCAGGTGATAGCTAAGCGTGGCCGTGAATACATCCTGAGGCATATCCCGAACATGCACAAAGACCAGTTCGCTCTCACTGCTTCAGAAGCACATCTCAAGTACATCAAGGAGTGCGCCCAGCTTGACGACGTCACAGTCCACTACTACAGGCTCTACAAGGTGGGAAATTTGAAGTCGCCACTAATCTGAGAGGGCTAATGTGACATTGCATGTCTTCTTCTGTGGTATTTTATACTAATTTATGCTGTTGCTTTTTAAAGGACAAAAAAGAAATTGAAGCGTCGCTCACGTTGGGACTGACTTTACGTGGAATCCAAATATTTCAGGTACAGTTTCTTAATCAGTATTACTCGCTTTAGGGTTGTCTCAACTTTAACCTTGCTTTCAATTTCAGTTTTTATTTTCAGAATTACACATGTGCAACCTGAAAATAGCTGCTAATATGCTTCACTGTAAAAAAAAAAAAAAAAGGAACCCCCTTTTAAAGCTGACGCTTATAAAATAGGGGTCCTAACACCCACCACCCGAACATTGTGTAGTGTTGCCTTAGTTCAGCTCAATCAACAAACTAGTACTGAGATCAAGCTTTGTATAACTGTTGTCTGTAAGTCGGGACTCTCAAAACCCGTCTCAATTCAGTCACATCACCGCGTTCAGACAATAAAAAATTATTACACATTATTTGCTGGTCCTAGCAGACATCTACATACCCTTTGTGGAATACATAACACAATATACTATTGTCTGCATGAATGAGATACGTACCATCATAGCTTAATTTATCCATGTATTTAATTCATTGAAGTATTTAATTTGCACATGTGTCAGGCGCATAACCCTCCAGAAGTTTATTTTTTAAATTTCTTTTAAATAAAGTAAATGTAAAGCCGGTTTCCATTTTTCATCTATATATTTGAAGCAAAAGACCTATTCTATTCTATTCTATTCTATTCTATTCTATTCTATTCTATTCTATTCTATTCTATTCTATTTTACAGTCATTTGCCAGACGCTTTTATCCAAAGCAGCTTACAGTAGCTAGTTTGCATAAAGTCACCAGAGAGTGGTGGTCCAGGCTACGCTGCCATTGGTGCAGTCCATTAGAAGATGTAGTTGTCCTGATTCAGGGGTGTCCAAAGTCGGTCCTCGGGGGGCGCTTTACTGCAGGTTTTCGATGTATTCCTGTTTCAACACGCTGGACTCAAATTATCCAGGATCCAGGAGACTCTTAACTTCTGCTCAATGACATAGAAAACCTGCAGGATTGTGGCCCTCGAGGACCCGAGCTGGAGACCCCTGTCCTAATTAAAACATGAGGGAAATAAAACAACAGCGGTGGACATCTACAGCAGGAAACAGACAGAGCTCTTTGTCCAGAATCACTTTAATCTATGGTATGGTTTATCATGCCAGAGAATATGTCTCCAAGTCATTAAAGGTAGAGTATGTAAGATTTTCAATATTTTCAAAATAAATGAACTAAAATATAACTACAATGATAATTAGATAGTTTTTTAAACATGTAGGTTCCAGTCTGTCCATATTTGATGCGTTATTAAATTACAAGTGTAATTAATGACAAAGACCCTTCTTGAATGTTTTCTGACCAGTAAAAAAAAAGTACTATTTTCCCACCAGTAGGGGGAGTATAAGCCCATTTATTGCAGAGCGGCTCTGAGCTACAGCTCACAAGCGATTCCTGCCCTCATTGGAGCTGGCAAGGAGGAGGGGTGAGGGGTGAGTTTTGCTCATTACTGCCAACCTGTGGTGGTTTGTGGAGGTAGCAGTTTTGTGGTTTTGCTCATGACCTGGTGTTTGCCACCTGGTGGTGGAAAGAATCACCTTGAAATCTTACATACTCTGCCTTTAAAGAAAAAAAAAAAATCTTGTTCTTGTTTATTTTGTCCCTGAAGAAAAGTCTCTTGAAGACGTTTTTTCTTCTGTCTCAGTTTTATCTGTTTTTTTTTTTTTTTTTTAAAAACAAAGTGAAACCGAGGTTGTTAGTATGAGCTGTGTTGTTGCTGTTTTTGTATTTTCTAACCAATTTTAAACTGTTTCTGTGCTGCAGAACGTGGGCTCTGTGAGGCAGCTGTTGTACGACTTTCCCTGGACCAATGTGGGGAAACTGGTTTTTGTGGTAAGTCAGATGCAGCATCTGAACGTGCATCGCAAAGCAACATTGTTTCATATGTACTTGTGTTATGTTGTGTATTTTCACCAACAATGAAAACCGAGCATCTTCTGACTTTCAGCGATGTTTGTAAAAACAAGCTCCTGCTCAGGATTGTGGACATTTCGTCTTCTCTCCACATGGCTGTTTTATCTTAACCTGCAAGTCCTCTAGAACTAATCTGGGATTTTAAAAGACTTTCCTTGCACAAAAGCATACGCAAAGACACTGTACTTTAAGTTACATACATATTTCATGCAATCAGATGCAGAGTTTTCTTTATGATAAGCATGTCTTGCTACCTCGGTCTTATTAATTATCTCGTGTGTGCTTTTGCCCCTTGAAGGAAATCCGGTTCAATCTTCTCATCTCGGCTCTGAGTCAGCGTGTTGTTAAGCTGAGCACAGCAGTCATTTCATTCGAGGAGTTTGTGTTATCGCAGGGAGAGAAAAGAGAAGCTTACTACGTATCTGTTTCACTCCAGTGATTTATGCTCGTCAACTTTTAATCACAATCCGGGGAGCTTATTACTGCTTGTCACTGCTGCTGCATTAAAAAGCTCTCATTGTGATTGTAAATTTAGAAACTTTTTTTAAATTTTTTTTTTTTTTTTTTCTAAGAGGCTGGGAGGCGTGTGAGAAAATGTTCTGCTGTCCCGGAAAGTTGAGGATCTTTGGCGTTTGGGTGCGCTGTTGCGTCTGGCACCCAGCTCTCAGTAGAGACATCCTGTTTTCCTCATTTTGTTTTTTTCGGTGGTTTCTCTCTGTCTGCTGGAAGAAATGGCGTGGCTGCGGTACGACTGTGGACCCGAAGAGCTTCTCGTTGCCCTGTCCCACCCTTCTCCTGAATAACAGGCTGTCTCCTCCACTCCACCCACGAGTCACGTCAGCCAGCACCGCTGCCACCACGGCTCCAGCAGCACAGGGCCGCACGGGTCAATAAACACCAGATGTTTGATGATTTTGAGGGGATTTTCAGCTCTGACTTTTAGCCCTTGGAATGATTTGAGATCATCTTTGGCATCAAAGTTTAAAAGCAGAAGGAGTTTGTCGTCTGCTTTCTTCTTCAGATCGTTGTTCTATGTGAACACGTTGCGTTTCTGTTTCTCTTTCGCCTGTTTGGCTTCAATCTGCTGCTTCTGAAAGCTGAAATGACGTGATTCCCCTTGCAGCCTGTAGTGTAGCATCCAGGCTTCTGGCTCACCAGTGCTTTGATTGGTGTGGGCCTCGGTGAGGGATTGTTGGATAACAGCCCCATGCTGATGCTGGGAGTTTTCAGTGTGTGTGGCCTGCTGAAGAAGTCCTGGTGAGGAAATTTTGGCCGGTGACTTCTCAAAGGTCTAATATGTGTGTTGGATGAAACAAGAAACTTTTCTAAAGTGGCTTCTGAAAAGCTTTTAATAGGCTGCCATTCGACACCAGTCTGCCGCCACGACCCTGAGCTGAGTTACCACCAACATGGAAACTGGTTTCATCCTGCGTAGGTCCAACTACATATTTCTATATTTCCAAATTCCTCCCTTTCCTCTCCAGTCTTGTAATATTTAATGTAACGGGACTTTAAATGACATTTTTACATGATCCTTTAACAGATCTGTAGGTGATGAGTTCATTGCTGTTTGGGTTTCAGGCGTTACTAGATTGTATCCTTCCTGTGTAGAAATTAGAAAAACAAGACAAAACATCCCCTAAAGATTTTTGTACATCCTTCATTATCCATTCATCTACATGTTTCCTATGCACGTGTAGGTTTAAGACCAAAAATAGCCTATGAATTCACAGAGGAGATTTTATTTTTCTCTCTTTTTTTGACGATCTGTTGCCAATTAAAAAATGAACTTCAAAAACCTCCGTTTGCCTCATTCGCTCGTGCCAGCTGCCCCCCAGTATGACTCCATCTCGGCCTCTCTGAGCCGTACAGGGACACTTTGAGGTTAAAGAAATATAAACTTGAGGGATGGAGGTGAGTTTCTCCTGTAGTTTCCCACCCAGAGTTTTTCTGCCGGTACAGGGATTTCAGGAGGAAATCTTTCTGCCTTTCTCTACTAAGAGGAAAAAAGGCACTTTTATTGGAAAGCCATTGTCAAAAGAGCTGTCAGTTTGGTTTTCTGAACTCATTTCTCAAATATTCAATGCTGATTGTTCCTGATGAGTTCATTTACTTTCAGCTGCTTTATTTCAAAAAGGCTGGATAAAAAAAAAGAGAAGTGCGGCTCAGTTTTGTGGTCAAAAATGAACATGTTAGCCGAGCTTTGACTTTTTAAATTCAGAAATGTTTGGACTTGTGTTGCAAACAACCCCGCTGACACCACAGACAGCTGTTTGTGGGCCGAGCCTCAGCCAAAAGGCGCGGGAGAAAGCTGGAGCCCACCATTTTAGTTTTTTCCGTGCGTGTAGCCAACATGTCCTCTCCCTGGAATCAAACCAGCTCCGAAATGTTGTTTCTGCACAAGGAAATGAAGAACAGATACATAAACTGATTGTTGTTCTGTGTTTGGCAACCAAACATCTTCAAGAAGAGACTTTTTGCTCTCTGGCTGATGTTTCCCCTCAGGCCTTCCTGACATCTAATCATAATCCCAGATCCACATTCCGATGTCATAACATTTTAATATTAATGGCCGTAAATCACAGCTTCCTGAAATCAGCTATGAGTTGATGTGCTGCCTCTCTTTCCACTCTCTCAGGGGAAGAAATTTGAAATCCTTCCTGATGGTCTGCCTTCAGCTCGTAAACTCATCTACTACACCGGTTGCCCCATGCGCTCTCGCCACCTCCTGCAGCTGCTCAGCAACAGCCACCGGCTCTACATGAACCTGCAGCCTGTGCTCAAACAGGTTCGCCGACTGGAGGAGACCGAAGGTATCACACTCTTCTCTCCTTCTGTGCTGCAATTAAATGCGTGCAAAGAAACATCAAGATCATGATTCCAAAGCAGAAAAGACTTGAAGCTCAGTCTGAAGTCCTGGTTCAGCGTCGCATTCAACATTTCTCCATGTTTGGGAGAAACAGAACTGTATATAGGGGTGTCCATGAATGTGTAAGTGGTTATGTGGGGGTATACATGGGTGTATGTCTGTATACACATGGGTGTGAGAACGAGTAGAGGTGTATATTTGTAGAAATGTAAATATGTATAAGGGTACAGCTATATACAGCTAAGTATCATTATGTATGTGTGTGTACGTGTAGGTATATGTATGAGTATATATGTGTGTATAATATGAATGTTTGTAGGTATGTGTATAGGTGTAGGTATGCATATAAGTATGTAAGTATGTATGTTCATTTATATAGATGAATGTGTAGGTATAGGTATATATATGTATATATGTGAATGAGTGTTAGGTTTAATCATTAATCATGTGCGTAGGGGTAGGAGCAAATATGTTATACTTCTTCCTACCCCTTTTTAGACCTGTCAACAGAATACATGGGTATTGTAGAGGCTATACGTATATGTTTGAAAAAAAAAAAATAAATATATATATATATATGTATGTATGTATATATATATATATATATATATATATATATATATATATATAAATAATGTCGACCTGTCTGCCTGCCACCAGAGAAGAAGCAGTACCGCGAGTCGTACATCAGCGATGCCCTCGAGCTGGACATGGACCAGCTGGACAAGCGTTCCCGGGCCAGCGGCAGCAGTGCGGGCAGCGTTTCCCACCACAAACGACTGTCTCGCCACTCCACTACCAGCCACGGCAGCTCTCACACGTCAGGCATTGAAACAGACAGTTTCAGGGCCCCGGGTCACGCCCCACACAGGCCACTGCGAACCTGCAGCTCGTCCACAACCAGCCACGGGAGTTCGCACACCTCCGGCATCGAGAGCAGCGGCAAGGAGCGCATCCTAGATGACGACGGTGAGAGCGGACGTCTGATGTGGTTGAAAATATGACTAATTAAATCCAAAAAGGAAGAATTTGCCATCAGCAGTTGACAGCAAGACGAAGGGATCTCTGGAATTTTTGCAGCTTACTGACTTATAACTTTTGTTCCTGCAGAGATTGAGATGCTGGTGGACGACCCCAAGGACTACGAAGAGCTTCACGAGATGGCTTTGGATCAGGAGCTGTGTATCCATATAACTGAGGACATGCTGACGATGTCGCCTGATCAAACCAATGGATTCTCAGGTGGACTTCTGCTCTGCTGTCCTGTAATGAAACCTCCGCAGCAACTAGTTAGTTAGTTAACCTGAGGCATGAGGGTAGCAAAAGGGAAAATAAAATACACAAAGATGTTTTTTGTATCAAAGGAGAAACGGCTTCCGGTTTGAGCTGAGGGAGCTGCGGGAGGATGAGGAGCGCAGTCACTGAATCATTGTCTTATGTCTTTTTTTCAAGGACTGATCGTGAAAGATGTCAGCTCCTCCACTTCCAGTTCCTCTGAGACCGTCGTCAAGATGAGAGGACAGAGCATAGAGTCTCTGCCACAGGTATTTCTGCTTTAAATCCTGTTTCTTCCATTTTCATATAATAAACCAGTTTGCTGCATGTTTTTACATGAGGACGGCCGCTGCCCAGTTCAGATAAATTTAGAAATAAGCAGCGCTTCTGTCTGAGTCGGAGGTTTCTCCATCTTGTTCAGGTTTCTGTCTGCATTGCAGGTTCTTACGGAGAGGTCCTGAGGTGGTTTAGTTGTTTGAAAAGATCTCAGCAGCCTCAAACTGTCAGCAAAGTTTTGCTGACTCAACAGAAAAGTTTTGCTTGTGACAAAGTAAACAGTGCAGCGTTGAACATTTTTCTTCTCTTGCTTTCCACCTCCAGACATCTGCATGCAGGAAGCCTCAGTCTTCAACAGACCGCCACAGCCAGTCACTGGACGACATCCGGCTCTACCAGAAGGACTGCCAGCAGTGGGCGGAGCTCTGCCAGGACACCGCCCACAGCTACACGTTCGGCTGCGCCGAGGAGCTGAGCGATGGCGGCGGCTACCAGGGCCTGGTCGACCAGCGTGCAGGCATGCAGAGCGAACAGCATCCGTTCCCCATTAAGAGGACCAACAAGTACTTCTCTCTGGACCTGACCAACGAAGAGGTGCCTGAATTTGTGGTGTGACAGAGGCAGAGACGGGGCGGCCGCAGGGTGAAGCGTTCGCTCCCCCCGTGGAGTCGTATCAGGCATCAGGGGTTCAAGAGAGGCGCTACAGATGTGGTTTAACAGCAGCCATGAGTGAAGTGGCAACAAAAGGCTCGTCCTTCACGTAACACCTGAGATGTAGAACACACTACAGACACACGCGGAGGATTCAGGCTGAAATAGGAATTGTAAGAAAGAGCACACGGCAGAGGAGAGTGTGTGTTTTTTAAAATGTAACCTGAACTGCTCCCCTGTGTCAAAGGAAACAAAAGGGATCGTGTCATTTTCTTGTTCATTCAAATCTTCCTCCTCCAGCTCTTTTTCATCAGCCACACCTCGTGTTTGCCAGCGTCACAAAGTCATGAAGAGACTCATGTGTGCATGTCACAGAGGAAAGACTCATTTCTAAGATCTTCTGTGGAGGACGCGACAGAAAAACAGACTCTCAGCTGCAAACCAAAGAAAAGAAACATCTGAAACTACGTCCACATAACAGGACCTTTCAGGCGTCCTGCTGGGAGGGAGGATGGACCCTTCATCTAACGTCTTCACTTTCTGTCACCACTTCATTTTACCTCAATGTGAAGTTAAGTATGCTAACTTCCACCAGACTGGACGAGTAAACAGTCAACCGCCGTGCCTTCGTCACACTATGCAGATGTGAAGCGCTCGCATTGACAATCACACTCCCTCACATTGGCAGAATTTAGAGCTCAGCTGAACGTTTGATGCACGCCTCTTCTGCAGAACCAGTTCGTTTTACAGCCTTTTCATATCTAAAAGTCGGATTTCACGCCATCTTAAGTCCTGTGAAATCTGGCCAGGTTTCTCTGGAGGAATGAGGTCGAGTGAGTTCCTACGTGTTCAGACGTGTGTGGAGTTTGTGGCCGGGGGAGTTCCTGTGTAATCTAAAGTCAAAATGGAGCCTGATTGGCTGGCAGCCAAAGCAAACCACACATTTTACACCTTTTACTCCCCTTCTCTCCTTTAGCTGGTTTAGGAAAAAAAACTGGAATCTGTTTAAAAATTTCACATGATCATATCAGATACGTCTTTTTATGTGTTTTTATATGAATCATGAGTGTCGAACAAGAATTCTTCTGTATGTAAGTCGAGCGATCAAATGTCAGTATTAAGGATGTTTTGCTTCCATCCAGAGGAACTGGTCTGATCTGGAAACTTCAACAGAACTGAATCCGTACTTTGTTTATCAGGCAGCATCTCACATTGAACACCTTACAGAGTGAAGATGGAGCCATGTTGCAGGTTAGCGCCACAACTGATGCTTTAATGTTTCTTATTGTTTGCTTTTTAATTATTAATGGCATTGTTTTGTTTTTTAAAAAAAATAATTTTACTAAAAGTCAGAGGTAAGAACAATTTTACTAATATTTCATTTCGATGGCATTACATTTTGACTTGTTTTTTTTTAAGGTTTTACAAATTTGACACATTCAGACATATTTACGCTTGTGCCAAAAGTTACCGATTAGATCAGAGCGTCCACCAGGTTAATAACATTTCTGCTAAATCTACCAACGCAGTGTAACTCAGGAAATAGAAAATATAAAAACTGACTGATTAATAAATATTCATTCTCATATAAATATTAAAATATTACATGAATGTCTGTGATGTGGTTGAAGAGCTCAGAAACATCAGAGTGTCGTCTGGATATGATGAACAGACAGGCGGCTATGTTGCATCACTCTGAAAGTGTTTCTGAGATTAGACCCCACAACCACGAGCCTTATAGGTGTGTAGAAAATAATCAAATGAATCAAAAAGGTTGAATAAATATGGTGTCTTTTTTTAAACAAGGGGATTCTTACTGTTTCCAAAATGCTCCAGAAAACCCCAGGGCTACTATGCATGTGTGAAAACAAGCTTAACACATTTAACCTGGATCCTTTCCATCTCTACACACTTAAAAATATCTTAAATATTTCACAGATTTGTATAAATCTGTTCATTTATAGAGCTTTGGATGCTCTCGGTGGTGCGTTTGGACACGCCAGCCTCTTTCTTCCAGTCTTTACGCTAAGCTATGCTAACCAGTTTATCAGTTTGTTCACATGTATCACATGTTGTCAGGTCAGCAGATGTGCAAAGTTTTTCTGTCAGCAAAGAAATAAAAGAAACTTAAAACCCAAACTGTTCGCTCTCAGTTGCCAAAGTCAGTTATAGCAATACAAGATTTTTCTCCTCCTCCCAGGCCAGCTTGAGGTGTCTGAACAGTTTTTCTTTTTTTTAGAATAATACATAACACATACATGAATTTGATATTTGAGTGTAATTAAAAGCATTTTTCTATATTTCTGCTTGTTTCTATCACTGTTATAAACTTAGAAATACTCATTAATGGAAACTCAAGTAATGTTTTAATGAACAATGTTTCATATATTAAAAGAGAATGTGTTAAGGTACATAGCCATACAGTCACAACCCAGGTCCTAATTGGTTCATCACTTCCTTCTGTGGCGTCAGTGTATGGTCATACTTACACTTTGTAAGGGTCTGTATGTCTGTGTCCATAGTCCTTTCTGTGAAAGGATCTTCCTGCAGGAAAATTTTTTAATGTTTTTGTCACCCTGTTGTTAAAAAAAAGAAAAAGAAAAAAAAAAGATTTGTTATAATGAAGTGTGGGTCTGTGCCTTCTTGGTACTAATGTCCTCAATATCCAAATAAATAGGTACATTTATCTACCAAAGTCCAGTTGTCTGCTTATTATGAGTCACAGATGTTGCAGTAAAACTCCAATAGAAACTAAACGGATGCAAATAATTCCTGCTTGTCTTCAGCAGAGTCCTACACGTTTCCTGAGACCATGCTGCTCCCTGGTGGAGGCTTTTCCCCTCATGTGTCATATCACTGTTGACCTGAAGGTGGCAGTAGTGTTTCAACCTTTATACACCATCTCAGATCTGGTGTCATATGGTCCTTCCGGCGCTCCGTAGCCTGTCAGCTGTTGCTTTAATGCACCAGTTCAGATTGGCAGTAAACTAAACCTCATGATCTTTGGCAGTTTGTGAGTTTTTAGGAGTTTAGTGGTGTAAATTTAAATCTGATGCCACTTAATTATCATTAATCCAGGTGAAACAAAAGTACTGAGTTCAGATGAACCTTTTTTCATTGTTTACTCATTTACATTAGTTTCTCTGAATGGAAGCTGAAAATGTATTAAGTCAACTTTGCTTCAGCAAATACAAATACTTTACATGACAATGGCAGGATTTGGATCATATGTGGCTTAGATAAACCCAGCGATTCAAGTCAAAGAACAAAAGAGTAACAATTCTACTGACAAGAAAAGCGGAAAGTTAAACAGCTTTTTGCCTCTGAATATTATATATATATATATATATATATATATATATATATATATATATATATATATATATATATATATATATATATTTAAATATTTATATATTTATTTATTAAACCCCAATGTAAATATAATCAGAATGCAATGATTTGCAAATATATTTTATCATAAGTAAATCAAATCAAACTTTATTTGTATAGCACTTTTCATACAAACGCATATCAAAGTGCTTAACATTAAAAAATTAAAAACAGTTTCACATTTAAAAACACACGTTACCCACATACGCACACAACCCAACCCTTCCCCTGACCATTGATGCCAAAATAAAAACTAATAAATTTCGGATTCTGTCATCTGTATCTAAAATAAACAACATATCAGATGTCGAAACAGAGATATTTCACCATTTCAAAAGAAAATATCAACTTATTTTGACTTTGACAGCAGCACCAAGTTTGTAAAAGTAATTTACAAAAGTCAGAAACACCTGGAGTAGCATATAACAACTAGTTAGGTAAAAGATCAGGCAACAAATCAGTAACAGGAACGGTTAAAAAGAAAAGTGTCTCAGTGAAGCAAGAATAGCAGAGGTTCATCAACTGTGAGGAAGAGTTTTATAAAAATGTTCCACAATGTAAACTTGCGAAGACCCCCGCCATCTACAGTGCATCAGCTTTCCAAAAGATTCAGACAATCAGGAGGAATCTCTGTGTGCAGGGGACAAAGTTGAGGAAAGTTTTTAATGCAACCCTTTAAAAACAGAACATTTCCAGAAATGACTGCCTGCGAACTCATTTCACTCTGAAATCCACAGAGGCAGGTTAAAGCTCCACCAATGAAGAAGAAGTCATATGTGAACAGGATCCAAAAACACCACTGAACCAAAGCCTGAGGCAAAGTGGAAAACTGTGCTGTGGCCAGATGGATCAAAATGTGAAATTCTTTTTGGAAACCATGGACGCAGGTCCTTCAGAGCAGAGAGCAGAGCGACCACCCAGCTTGTTAGACAGCTCAAACAGCCTGCATCTCTGATAGTATGGGGCTGCATTAACGTCTATGGACACGTCTTCTGCATCAATACGGAAAAGTACATGGAGGTTTCAGAGCAGAGATCAGGTGTCCCGCAGCAACACACCTGATTAAAATAAACAACAAGCTGTTGGAGATCCATTTGACTCATGTATTGCAGTAGAGAAACTTCCCTGCTGGACACTGGTGTTGGTTTTAGAGCAATGTCTGCTCCCATCCAGACGGCATCTCTTTCAACGAAAGCCAGACCAGAATGGATCAACATTCCTCTCCTAAACCTCGCGTGACTGCTCTCCTCCTTTCCCAGACATTTAAAGAGATTTAAAAGAAAACGGGATCCTGCAGATAAATTCCTCACTTTTTTCATTTCCTAATAACATTTTCCATGAAATGATAAAATGTCGGTTGGAAATTAAACATGGATTTATGAGATTTGTAGATCATTCTGGTTTTATCTACGTTTTCCAATTCAATTTGTATTATTTTATGTTACATATGGAAATAAATACTGTTTCCAGTCAAATATACATCAAGATGCAACAGCTAAAATGAAGTCAAACATGCATTCTGCTGGTTTTCTCTTCTACTCTGCAAGGAAAAAGTAAAATAATACAACAAAATCAGCAAAACAACAGATTCTCAGATCGATTTATGGTGGGAAAATTAAGGTACTTTCTTGCCTTTTGAAATTAAATTAACTTTATAATTCTACAGAAAGTGAATGCAGCTTGAGTTGACATTTTATTTTAGTTTCGTTTTTTTCTTGTTGCTTTTTTTTCTTTCTTTGCCTTCTGGCTGTAAGTTGAAGACCTGGCAGAGCATCTCCACAAAGGCGCTGACGTAAATGAAAACATGGATGCTTTCCTCAGCAAGCTCCACCTCTTTCCCTCTCGCCACAGCTGTACAGGAAATCAGTCATCCACCATCCACTGCTGTCGCCATGGCAACAAGGAGGGGGGGGGGGGGGGGGGGGGAATCCATTTTTCTGGCTCTGTCACCACCCTCCTTTTCTTATGTGCTTTGGCTTGAGGTGCGGCTCCTTTTGGGGAGTTTTGGTGCTGAAGGTTTGTGATGACCACTGTTACAACCTTTCTGACACTTCCATGCATCTCATCCTGCCCTCTACAAGCATATGTGTGTGTGTGTGTGTGTGTGTGTGTGTGTGTGTGTGTGTGTGTGGGGGGGGGGGTGTTGGTATCACTGGAGCTGATTGTCTGAGAATATTTGGTGACAGTGCGTCTCCAGCTGCAGTCCTGACCTCTCCATAAATCCCATGAGGCATCGGGAACAGCACAGGCTGGGCGGCTCTGCTCGGCAGCTGCCT
Source organism: Telmatherina bonti (assembly GCF_933228915.1). Taxonomy (NCBI): domain Eukaryota; kingdom Metazoa; phylum Chordata; class Actinopteri; order Atheriniformes; family Telmatherinidae; genus Telmatherina; species Telmatherina bonti. The sequence goes on along the minus strand of NC_136631.1, from coordinate 25,371,348 downwards.
GGAGGAGGCAGATGGTCATAAATCAGAGATGAAATCCAGGCCTCTCCCCCGCCAGCTTGCTAACCCCACCCCACGTCCACTGCATTTACAGAACGACTCAAACATCTGCCTCCACATCCATCAAAACAACACTATTGATGAGTGAAAACCTGGTGAATATCTGATAACTGCGTTCAGCTTTTTAGGCAGAAACAAATGAACAGGTTTTAAAATCTGGCCTCTCTGAATCCAAGATGGAGCTCTCCGATTCCTGAAAAACCTCTTTTATTCTAGCATGACATAAGACATCCCAACTCACGGCGATGGACATTAAAAAAGCAAAAACCCAGAAGGCACCACATCTGCTCATGCCCTCTGAAAGATGGATTAACAGCTCTTAATAAACCATCCTATTAAGCTAAACATCTGCAATGACACCAAAAGATTCTGAGATGATCCAAAGAGCTGATAATAAAACATAGTAATCAGATTACACATAAACAAATCTCTGGGTTTATCTCTTCTCCAGTGATGGAGGGAGGGGGTCCTGCTGTTTCTGTCCCTGATGGTGCATAACCCAGATTAATGCTTCCCGACTCGGAGTACTTACAGCACACGAGCTGTTGTGTAGATGGAGAGCTCAGCTAATGGCTGAAGTAGTTAGCTATAAGTAGGCAATTATCACAACACGCTTAGAGGGGCAGTGGAGCTGTGTCAGTCAGAATAAGGTTGGGAAGAGCTGGCTTAGTGGACCCGGGAAGGGCTATCCCAAATCAGTGTGGTATCCTGGTGACAGAGGCTTCATACGCTCACAGGAACCATGACTCATTAATTCTCCATCCACCTCCTCCCCTCTCTCCACCTCGCCTCTCTCTGGATGTGTGCTGTACGCTTCCCAGAAAACAACCTTTACGTGAATGAAGCAGAGGGAAATGTGACTCACAGCGAACGTGGCGCCCAGACAGTAAGAGGAAGATGAAAAGGGCTGGCCGGGTTTACCTGCAGGCCAACTACATAACATGCATGAAAGCAGATGTGCAGCATCCTCATGCAAACACAAGACAAGCTGGGGAGTCTGTGCAGGGAAGAGACTGTGGCTGACATGTTTATTTTACGCTGGAAGGGAAACCATTTGGTTTCCTGGTATTCTGATGATGACGCTGTAAGAAGACATGGCCTCACCAAAGTTATTATCATCAGTTTTGGATAAAATATAAATATAACCAGTTGCAGCTCATTAGAGGAAACAAAGCAGAAAACATTTTTGAAACTATGAATACTTTCTGGGCTCCAAAATATTTTTATTTCTGCCTCTTTAAATGTAACATGCCTGCAATTGGTACAATATTAAAGCAGCTTTACTGAACTTTGGCAGATTTTTCACATTTTGGCTCCTCTAAGCAAGAATCCACCACACATCCTGTCTCTTCTCTGACCTCTCTTCTGCCTGTAAAAGTCAGTCTGTTGTGAACTCTTGTCTTATCTTTTGCTTCCTCCAATAATGTCCTTTTGTGTTTTGCTGAGTCAGTAACGATGCCAGTGTGTTAAAATTATTTTGCTGGTATGTTAATCAGTTAATTTGCATTTAGATATTTCTTTTCCATTTTGGTATTTATGAGTTATTATAGCCCAAAATGTGTTCAACATGGGGTAAAAGTCAAGTATCAGATTGCATGCAACAGGGTTTTAAACAAAGTTTTTACCATGAAGTGACGCAATAGTTCTAAGAAATTCATTTGTTATCCTAACCACTTTGTCCAATTATTGGTCACAGGGAAGCTGGAGCCTATTGTAGGAGTTTTTAGGCAAAAGGCAGGTTACATCCTGGTCAGCTTGCTAGGGCCACACTGAAACAAACAACCACACATGAGTACCCAGAGAGAACCCACATACACAGGGAAACATACAAACTCCACACAGAAAGGCCACTGTCCAAGCCTTGCTGAGGATTGAACCACTGACCTTCTTGCTGTGAGGCCACAGTACTAACCACTATTCCACCGTGCAGCCCATTCACAGTAATTGTTTGGGTCAAATAGGAAAAATTAGGTGTTCAGAAGTTTGACTTGAGCTTAGAAGATTTTTCACAGAATTATAACCTTAAAATAAAATAAAATAAAATAAAATCAATTAAAACCTAAAATAAATTAACCTAAATAAATAAACCTAAAATAAATCAATTATTTAACTTTTTTCTTTGCTGACATTCAGCCTTTCTTTCTTTGTACCGATTCTTAACACCATCTAATCACCTTTTTGGTTTTGTTCCACAAATCCCATCACTTTATTTGAGAATTTGCTTCTCATCCAGCTGCTCTTTGTTAATGTATGTAGCACAATAATGACACATCCCACTAAAAGAAGCACACAGCGAGTGGATGTATGATATAATATGGAAAAGAGTTCATGGGAAATGTAGTGACCGCACCGCTGGGACAAATTGCTAAAATAATTTCTTCCTTCATTACCTTCTAAACTCCATCTTAAATACCAAAATAATAAAATAAAATAAATTAATTAATTAAAAAAAACAGAAAACCATAAATATAAACTCAACAGGGGGGGATGAAACAACTGAAGAATTTGATCACATTTTGATCTTTGAGGGATCAAAATATAAAAAGTCTACTGAAATCTACAAAAAAAAAAAAAAACATGGTTCATGTGCATCTTTACATGTTCACATCTCACTGCTGCATGATCCTTGTGAGAAAATAGCATTTTCTTTCCGTTGCAGCTGCTCCACCTGATTGAATGTGTTCAGACATGTTTCCAATGTCCTGTTAATGAACACACACAGATAGTAACATGATAGTAACAGTTCCTGTCATGTAACCACAGGCGATATGCATACATTTTACATTTGATTTTATGCATCTAACCCTATCTGAGTGCATCCCGGAACAACCACATGTACAGTCTGCTGTTTGTTTATGCAGTTTGCTCCAGTTCCTTTCTGCGTTTTATGTTTTCATCTTTGATGGCTTCACTGTGATTGTAGAGTAAAGATTAAAAGCTTCCGCTCTGGCAGGACACGTGTGTGTGTGTGTGTGTGTGTGTGTGTGCGTGTGTGTGTGTGCAATACAGGATGTTGTTGTAGAGGTTTGACTAGTTTTGTTTCTTTTTTTATTTTTGTCAAAACTGAACAGAATCTGAGTGAAGAACGTGAAGCTGAAATGGCTGCAGGGATTAAACTCCAGCTCGTCCTGGCTGTCAGCTGTCCTGGTATGCATTTGTTTACTGTAGCTGTTTAGATAGCCAGCCAGAGCTTTTCCTGTGGACCTCTGAGAGATGGAGTGAACGTGTCCTAATAGCAGAAAAGAAAAGACACAAAGAGGAAGGGAAGGAGGAAGAGGAGGGTAGTTTCTTGCAGCCCGAGCGGCTGGCTGAAGGGTGGAGACTCAGCAGCAGTGAGGAGGGAGGCAGGGAGGATCTCAGCTGGAGTAGATAGAGAGAGAGGGAGAGAAAGGCGTACAGAGCGAGGAGTGTGTGTGGATGTAATCGGCTGACTGACTGTGTGTGTGTAACAAAAAAAAAAAAGGGGGTGAACGTTTGGATACTACTCCACAGGACTGGATGTGTCGGGGTTACTGAAGAAGAACCACAACAAAGGTAGGATTTTTTTTTCGTTTTTTTACATTTTCACATTTTCCTTTCCTCATGCAGGAGATGCAGTTTGTTTTCTCTGTGTTTGGACGACATCTGGGTCAATCGCATCAAAAAAAAAAAAAAAAAAAAAAAAAAAAAAAAGGGTGTGTTCCAGTGGAGGAGGGATTTTTTTTCATGTCCATGCTGATGTTCGTCAGGGCTCCAGGGGTGAGATTGATGCCGCTGGCTGCTTTACAACATGGAATCCCCTCCTCCCTCTAAAATTCACTTGCTTGAAGGTTAGCCACGGCTTAATACCCCCCCCTCTCTCCAACCATTACCTCCTTTCATACATGTGTATCTGTAAAATGAGAGAAGGATGGACCACCTTCCTCCCTTTTCTTCTTCTTCCCTCCTTTCTTGCATATTGGGCAGATCTTATAATGTGAAGCCAGAGGAATTAAGGGCATCTGTTTCAGGGGATATTTGCATGAGCAGAGGGGATGGGAAAGACACGCAAAGAGACGGATGAAAAGGGGGTTGGTGTGGCTGACAGAGGAGAATGAAAAAGACAGGAGGAAACAGAAAACCAAACACGGATCCCATAAGCTTCCCGTCAGGTTTTCTGGCTCTTCTTAACCCTCCAGCGCTCCATGCTGCGAGGAGAAAGCAGTCGACCACACAAGCTCCATGTAGTGGTTGGGTCAGGCAGATGGCCAGAAGAGGAGGAGGATGAGGAGGAGGAGGAGGAGGAGGGGGGGGGGGGGGACTGGTGTTTTAATGCTGCCCATAGACGGATACAGTATGACACCAGCATAGTAAGAAAATGAAGAAAACAAACACAGATGTGCTATTTGTCCCACTCTCTGCTCGTCACACAAAGACACCGTCATGCACAACTCATATTAAGTCATCCAGTCGTGTGTGTGTCCGTGTTACATATCCAGGGCCATTACAAATGCACAGTGCGAGTCAGAATTACGCAATAGCTCTTGTCCAGGCGGGTTGAAGAAGAGCGGCTCCGAAGCCACAGATTGCTCCAAACGCATCGATGTTGAGACTACAGGGGCAGCTCTCCAACTACGCTGTGATAAGCAAGAAATACCAAAAAAACCTTGATAGTTAAGGAGACCTAAGACCCCACTGGATGGTGTTACTGACAGGAAACAGGGCGAGGAATAGGCAGCCTCTTTAAGAACATCAAGTTTAACAGTTTGAGGCCCATTAAACCTCTTTTCTGCTGTAATTTCCCTATTTGTAATGTAGACTGTAAACTATTTGTTATTTCTAGGGAAAAAAGCCTTTGGGGGTGGGGATAATACAAAGTGGGAGGGATGTGGCTGCACTTCCATCTATGACCCTTGTACCTGCCACTCTTGTTTGCTTTAAACAGTGTTGATTGAGTTTATTTGATGGTGTTGGTTTCACCGTAAAGCATCCAGAAATGTTTAAGTTGCAAATCTTTCGCTTGCAAAGCAAGAAAATCTTCACAAAGTAAAAATTTGAAATAATAATTAAAAAAAAAAATCACTTGAAATTTTTAGCTCTATACAAGTTTTCCAGCCAAAACTAAACCTCTTACCGAGCTGCTGAAATCCACGAGAGCCAGAAAGTCGTGTTAAGATCGAGCTTTTAGAGATACTCCTTATAATTCAAGTTTCCAGTTGTGTTTGTTTTTTCAGTGCAAGTGAAGTAAAACGTAAAAAGTCTTGCCACCCATCAGAGCTACAAGTTTTTGTCTCAGGATTTTGGTCCTGATTTTCAAGAGTCTGTGTTACGGCTCCATTTTCAGTCGCTTGCTAATGAGAGTTTAATGTTTTCCTTTCTAGGTTTACATTACATCCCTCTCCTGACGTTATAATTCCCATGAAAAGTCATGAGTGGGTCTCAAAGTTTAACATTTCCAAGTTGTTGCTAAACAAAACCCTCTCATCACCTTATTTGGTTCTGACTCTTCCGCCTATGACTGGAGATGTGATAGTATGTACATCTACCGCTGGTCTCCAGTAAATATTCCAGATTCCTCATTGCAACATAAAAACACTTGTTATCCTTTGCACTTATCAAAAACGGCTCAAACTGAAGCTAAAACTGGGTTAAATATTCATCCCAACGTCCATCAAACTTGTAGAAACTACCGCTTCAGTTAAAGTTACTTTCTGTTCCTGTCACACCTGGTTTTCTCTTGCTGACTGCTTCATCTGCTCCTTATTTGTTAGCAGCTCCCTCTATAAATACTCCTTTATGTCTTTTATTCAGGACCAGATTCTTTTCCTCCGTGTCTCAGTTTTTCAGTAAGTTAACGTTATTTAAGCTTGTTACACACACTTGTTAACACTTTCTGTTCCTCTCAAATAAAACCCAGATTCCATGTCCGTCTGCCTGACAGACTGGTGCAGCTCATGTTTCCTAACAGAAACACGTTTACAGACTGGCATCTCATGTGGAAAATAAAAGGCATGTCATCCCTTTGTGTTGTCGTAGCGACACACCTCTCCTCTGACAGGTGGAGGTACACTGGACTGGAGCCCTCAGAGGGCTCATGATGAACCACATGCAACAGGTCAGGTTTGTTTTAGCAGGTTTATCCTGAATCCAGAGTCCAGAGTTAAGGCTTGAAATCCTTCCTCGGCTGTGAGTCTTTCAGTCCTCTAAATGTGAACCAAGGAGATTTATCAAGCCATCTTTGATTCTCCGTGACAAATCGGATCATTTCTGCAACACACACATGCAAACTGCTTCACCTTTCAGCGACACACGCAGTAAAAAAGTGATTTGATATATGAACTGGTCCAACCAGAGCACTCTCATCGCTATCTAAACACGTCCGGATGTTTGTAATATTGTTAACAGCCCAGGAGACCGGCCATGTTATTCACTGCATGGTGACGGATTCCAGAGGAAAAGTGTGTTTGTGTCTTCTCGCTTAAAGCAGGCACAAAAAAAAGCCCAACAAAATCCTGCAGCTTCATCACAGCTGAAGCACGGAGCAGAGGGCTTGACGAAAAGTTGGTGAGATCATTATTTGTGACACACGGGACAGGAAGTTAACCTTTTAAACTCATCGGCCACATTGGCTGCTTTCCCTCCAAAGTGGGGAGAATAATCTGAGCAACTCGTAGCTAAAAGTCGCCAGCATTGTCTGGCTGGAAGCTTTTTACTCCTGTGTCAAACAGAAGCACAAGTGTTTGGTTTTTTTTGTGTTTAGTTTTGCTCGGCTCTGTGGCTGTTCTTATGACAGCCAGTGTCATGGATTGTTTCTACTCCACTAAACCGCTCTGCTGTTACGCAACCCCCACATCGAAGGTTTTAAACACTTTAAACATTTTATGGAAAGAAAGCCACTGGGTCGCTGCTTTAATCCAACAAAGAACCAACACGGCAGACTTTGATTATCTAATTTGATAAATGTAATAGAGCAAATTTGCACTCCCTGGAGCCATAAGCCTCCACCCTGCTGCCTTCTTGACTCCCAGGGGATGCATCATTTCCTGGGCCACTGCTTTCTCCCCTCCCCCCATCTGGGACCTAGATTAACTCACAATACACACATGTTTGTATGTATGCATGCACACACATGCAGCACAGCCTCTAAGATGGCAGGATGGGCCGCACTTGCTAGGGGTGGCACAGATGTCCAAGCTAATCAAAGGATCATGGGTGGTGATGGTGGTCTGACCGGTCTGACATTTAATTTAATGGTACATTTAATGCGAGGCGAAATTAACCTGACTGTCACACTTGGTTATTCTATTTATTTATTTCTCCTGATCAAATTTGGCCTATTTCTTTATGGAAAATGAAAAAAATACATAAATTTAATTTAGTTTTAGACCTGCAAAGTCCCAAAAGGCATGTTGGAAACCGACATTATGTTTATGCACACTTCATAGTCTTTCTAATACAGTTAATTAACAGTGTATAGAATATTATATAGTACATAGAATATATACAGAAGATTTAACCTTTCTTCGGTGACTCAGCAATGCCAATACGCTGTGATTATCTGGTTTTCCACTTAGGTCTGAAGAGAAAAGACTAAATTATCCTGTCCACAGACCACATGTCACAGTGTCAGCTGGAAAGATACTCGCAGGGTGAAGAAAAAGTGAATGACAAAAATAAAAAAGGTAAACAGTAAATGAAATAAACAAATAAATTCTGATTTTCCTCATTTGAGGGAATGTAGATACTTGTGAATAGACTGAAGAAGTTCATATCTTTGCTTATTAAGATGGCGACTTCTTATTGTGAATTCCAACCAGAAGCCACAAAGCCTGCTGCCTCCTCCTGGAGACGCTCTACAGGGTCAGGGTTAAGTTAAGTTAAGTTAAGTTAAGTTAAGTTAAGTTAAGTTAAGTTCGGTGGAGGGAATTCTAGTGTGGCGATGCATAGTTAGAGAACAGCAGGAGAATGGATAATAGATAAGATAATAGCTCTAAGATTAATTTTAATATTAGACTTAAAAATAGAAGTAAACCTAATACACCATTCAGGTGGAGCAGAAAAAATAAAATGCACTATGGTCAAGAGCCGCTCAGAGCCTGATATTAACAGGACCTGTGTGGGAAACACTGTAACACTCAGTATCATCACCACAGACAACAAAGGTCTGACACTCAGCTCTCAGTGTCCACCACTTGCTTTCTGTCTGTGAGTTCAGGGATGGGTGGCCTTTCTCGTGTTCAAGGGCAGGACGCCGTGCTATATTACATTCAATAGTCAGTACTGTCTTGACTGTGCTCAATAACAACTCTGGAGGCCAGTTTTAAGTTACTTCAACTCACTGAGGTCACTTTACAAGTCACTTTGGAAATGGTTTGACCATCAACAGCTTTTTTTTCTATCTTCCTGATTAAGTTTTTCAGCAGTTTAAAAAGTTCTTTGTGATTTTATCCACTGAGTACGTCGCTGCCTCTTGTTTCACAGTGACATCGTAGGCTGCAGCTCATTGTCTTGCAACGTACCGAGGACACTGAGGTCACACGGTCGCGCAGACGCTGTCAACGCTTGGATGAGCAAACTTTTGTAGTAAAATCCTGTTCTTACAATATTGAAAATCCACAGTGCATTTAGAATTTCTTTTGTGTGTGTGTGAGATTTATAGTCAGAAAAAAGACAAAATGACTCATTTAGCTCAGAAAAGAACTATGTCAACTTCTACAGTCATAAACACTGAAGCGTGCTGGTATGTCGTGCCTTATTTAAAGGTTTAGTTCACCCACATGACAAGCAATATTATCAATGCTAATGTTATTTCTTATAATATAAAATCTAATCATCATGCGATTAGCAGCTGCTGCCTATGAATTTATCCTAGTACAGCAATTATTAAGCTGAAATATTAAGCTGATTGGGGTCTGATAGAACAAGCTGAAAGCTAATGGAGGTTTACTAAGAAGTCAGGTTCGGTGTTAGCTACTCTTAGCAAAAGCATTGAACAAAAACACATTTAAGCTGCATGCTCCAAAAGGTGGCACGTCCCAATTTGTACATTCAGGATGCATTCACATCAGGATGGTCCACTAGACTCGGTCCGATTGGGGACTCGGCTCAGTTGTTGGGGGGTGTATCCACTCAGACAAGACTGCGTTCACGCTGCACTTTGGTCAAATGTGCCAAACTTTTACAACAACATTAACGGAGGACAAGACCTGCGTGAAGAAGACAACTCTGTTAGCTAAACATAAAGCATGAAACTATCGCTGTGTAGGGTTTTTTATTTTGTCTAATGCAAGTATACTGCAGAAATACACTGCAACAATGACCGCAGTATAAACAACAGACGAGGCAGAGGACTCTTATCGCCACTGCTATGTAGTTACCCACAATGCAATGCTACACCAAATGCAGGAAGTGACTTTTTTTCCTAGTCCGCTTCCTATATTTTGTCTGCTTGGAAAGAGCTGAGATTAGCATTAGTAGGCTGACTGAGTCCTTTGGTCTGAATCAGAATTCATTTGGTGCATTCACAGCTCCCCAAACGAAGCGGACTTTCCAAGCAAAAGGACTCAAATCAGAAAGGCTGATTTGAATGTTCCCTAAGGGGAAAAAAATGTGTGTTCATTCATTCATTCCATATGTTTACTGGAATCATATCAGAGTTTAAATGTACTTAAATATTTAAACTCTGTTTTTATTTGAGAATCAGTCCCACTATGAACACAGAAGCCATTGATGATATAAAAACTGAAATTTTACCAGTTTGTCTTTGGATCCAGTTAGTAGACATCCATCATTTGGTCCAAATCATAGATAATGCATAATCCTAACCTAATGGGTGCACCTAGAGCCTCCTGCACCCTTCTCCATCAGTTTTCAATACAGGGAGCTGCTCTACAGCCAGAGGTGACACAAACTAATAGGAAAAACTAAAAACACTTTTTTAAAGACATTATGAGAGGCGAGGAGAGTTTCAGACAGACCCATCATGTCATGTTTTTTCTCTGCCTCCCGCTTTATATTCCTTTGTTCGTAACTTCCTGATGCATTAGAAGTAGGCTTGTAACTAAAAGTACTTGTTTATGGGTCAGGAAAACACAGCCATGTTTCATATTGAAACACTGACTACGTGAGCAGGACTGATGAACAGCTGGACGCTACCCTGCATGTTGAAATATCCAGGATCTTGAAGTCAAGGTTGACAAAGTTCCTTGCAGGATTACAGCTGACATTTCCTGGTGTCAAATGTTGACTTTACAGTGCAAATTCACATTTGCCACCATATCTGCTGGCGGTAGCTTTGGCTGTAATGAGTGCATCACTTGCTGTTGCACGTTAGCTTACAGTTCATTTCTCCTCATAGACTTTTCCCCCACAAATAGCCAAAGAAGCTGGAGGTTGACCAGTACCGCTCAACTGATAAAACAGACACAAACTACAAAGCCTCCTGTAACCCCAACTATGTCAAAATTAAAGAAAGAACTCAAATTAACTCTGCAGTGCGATATAGAAGCAGCTGTGTTGCTCAAATGTTATTTCAGGAGGCAAAGCTGATGTGAACAAAGAGCTATTGTTTAATTCAAATGTTTGGACCTAAATCTGCCACCACTATCGCTGTAACTGCGCTGAAATCTGCGAAAGACTGCCAGGTGTAACAACAATAAAGAAAGGCACAGTATTTAGTGAATGGTCAACTGCTTTCATGCAGACACGAGGCTTAAGAGGCCCTCAGAGCATAGTTGCTTCCTCCCTCTTGCTGTCCCTGCAGACCCTTGCAGGTTAATCACCGGTTCTCCAGGGTCCAGATGACTGAGCCAGAGACACATTTTTAATTACCACGCTCTGATTTCACACCCTAGGCATTACAGAGGACAGAATACTCCCTGCCTGGCTCCTGTAATTTCTCAGTTTGGGTGATGTTGGTAAAAAAAAAAAAAAGGAGAGAATAAAAGGTAAAGAAAGGGGAGGGACGAGCAAGCGTGCGTGGGAGATCGTCACTCTCGACAGGCCAGGAATTATATTTTCCACACCAGGATGTTTCCTGCAGCACTTAATAACCCTGCAAGTCAGCAACACCCTGACTCAAGCAGCAGCTATAATCAGATCTGTGGAGCCTCGTGATGAACATAAACTTCCTAAAACCCAGAGGAAGAGGCTAATAAAAGTCTTCAAATGGCAGGGGAAGGATGGCAGAGGGGGTCATATTGATTCGGCTGTGTTAGCAGCAGGACAAAGCATGCTGGGGGTGTTTCAGTTCCATCACCGAGCACCTGTCCGCCGCAGAGGGAGGTACGGGAAGCAGAAGGCTGATACGCAGGAGACAAATGGATCACCGCTCATGGCCAATGCTGCATCTCCTGTCGTTTTTTTTTTTTTTTTCCTCTCAGTTCAATTCAACTCAAGATGTTTCACTGGCATAAAAGTAGGGCACAATATTTCCAAAACAATCGTTTACAGAACTTCTTGCAGCCTTTTCCTGGTTTGTAACATATATGCTTAATGCTTAACAAGTTGCATTAAAGGAGACGTGACTGTCTTGTCTTGGCCTGCTGTAACCTGCCTGGAATATTCTGATTAATCCACACTGAACAATTCAGCCTCCATAGGAAGACGTGGTCCTATAATTATTTGTCAGAAATGGGTTTGTAAGATGTTAATGATTCAAGTCAAGCAGCAACCTTTATAGGCAAGGCAAGTTTATTTGTATAGCAAATTTCATGTACAAAATAAATACACAATGCTTTATGTAAGAGCATCAATATCCTTTATGTTGTTGTAAAGGCTACAGGAAAAAGTGGGGACAACTTTATCTCCTCAAAAACATGTATAACGGGGATTTGAATATAATATAATACTCTCACAATGAACACCTCCTTTGAACCACTTGAACCCAGAAGATAATTGATTATTAATATAGATTAGCACATTCCACCAACACTAACTTGTTTGTATAACTGAAGACCAAACAAAGATGTGGAAAGCGGAAATCATCTGGGAACTTAAAACCATATTAGCTTAAAATGTGACGATGCTTCATGTACTCCGCATAAAAACTGTCAGAAAGCGTCATGTCTTCAGAGGACATGAGTAAAGTGCATATATATTTTGAAACATACTTAGTTACCACAAACCCAGTATTAACAAAGCTACATTATCTGAGTTTTGTTCATATTCCCCCAAAACAAACGACAGCTGTACACTTTCTTTGGAAGGTAGATGCAAATGGGAGTCACTCAGCAATAAGCCAGATGCCTCCATGAACAAATAAAACCAAACCCAGTCATAAGTTGTGGAACCATCAAACAAGGTCATGTCAATAAGGATTGTTAGTCATACTGTTTTGCTGAAAGTTCTTTTTCCTGTTAACCCCGTCAGACTTAACCAAGTTAGAAAAGTTCAACTGTTTTGAATATGAGGGTCTTTATTTGTGTGACTTTAAATTAGGATAAGAAATTACGATCATATCATCACAATTGAGCTTCTTTGTACTTGCTTCCTGTATGTTTTACAATTAATTTTAAGATCTTATTGTTTGGTTTTAAAGCGTTAAATGGACTGGTCCCCAACACATCACTGAATGCCTCCAAATATAAATCCGTTGAGAGCTTCGAGGTCTGAGGGCCACTTCTAGCTTGTGGTGCCTAAGACGAGGATAAACTCATTTAAATATTTTATTTTTACTTTATTTTATTAGGTTATATAGTTGACTTTTGATGTGCAGCACCTTGGAGACCGGCTGTTTGTAAAATGTGCTTTAGAAATAAAATGGATTGGGTCGGATTTAATTGTCCTTTTAACAAAAAGTTTAAAAGAAAATTAAAAGTAACCTGTTTTTTGTTTTTTTTTGTTTTGTTTTTTTTTAGGTATATTTAGCTTTCATTATCGTTTGATATGTCAGAAGTTTTATAGTGTAATCTTCTGCTTACTGGTGTCCATTAAGGGATAGAAGGTAAGAATCAGATGGTGTTCAACACGATTTCGAGCAACGTTTTTACCGCAAAGTGATGTCAGATGTTGCAGAAACTGTGTGCATCAAATATGTCATGTTGGGTTGTTATTGGTTAAAACAGTTCACCTGTGTTGCAAACAAATAATAAAAATTACTATGGAAAATTTTTGCTAATGGAGATTGGGCCTGTGTTTCAGACAACCATTGCTCTTTGTGCCACACACTAAAGGTTAGTTGAAAGTTTTTTTTGACAAAAACAATAGGTTTTTTGTTAAATTATGATGTGTGTTTTATCTTAAAGTAGTGATGAGGAGACAAAAGCCAAACTCTCATTATTGTTTGTAACACAGAAATGCACTTAGTTAGCATCTCTGAAGTTTAGCATAATGCTTTTGCTTTGATATGATGGCAGCTTGTCAAAGACAACATTTAACATGTTTGCAAAGTAATTTACAAAAGACATATTGCTTATAAGATAAAATGGTGTCCAAGTTAAGGTTTTTCAAGTTGCAACACTGTTTCGTCTTTCTTAAAAAATAAAAAAAAATAAAAAAAATAAAAACATCAACACACTGCTGCACACTCCATAACTGAGGTTGATGAAGTGGTAAAATCATTATACAGCTTGCATAACACAGTGTAACCATGCAGATTAATGGCTCCACTAAATCAGGACGGTGACAGGACCATCTCCCTCTTTCTTTGGGGTTTTCGCGCAGTTTTTACTTAACCTAAGCAGTTTCAGCGTTGCTGGAATACTTTGGCTCAGGGGCTGAGCCATTGTGGGCGAGGTTTTGTTAATGGGTGTCTCAGCATAACGTGGCTTTAATGTTGTGTGCTGCCATGATTTACGATGGGTGGAATTCCCTTCCTTTGCAGATCTGCTCATGCAGGGTAATTGGTCCATTTATCATAGGCAGCAGAGAACTGAGAAGCACAGTCAAAGATGAATAAAGAAAATAATCTGTTGGAACTGAAGAGGAGAAACGAGGGAGAGTTGAGGGAAAGCTGAGGTCAGCATTGATAGAAAAACTCCAAGGGATCACAATAAAAAAATAGCAGCTCATGTGGTGGTACCTGATGTTTGGGAAGAATCTATAGATAGCAGTAAGTTAATGCATGCAGGTTTTTCCTGTTCATGGTTTTCCTGGTCTCTTAACAAACCACTAAAAACAAAAATAACAACACCCCCCCCCCCCCAAAAAAAACAAACAAAAAAAAACAAAACACGCAGGGCAGGGGGTCCCGAGGACCAGGATTGAGAAACAGTGCTTTAGGGTAGCCCTGGGGGATATTTTATAATTCTAATATCTAAATGTTTAGGAAGACAACATTAGGGCCTTTACACTCCTCTGAATATTTCATCCAACTTATTTTCACAGCAATATTTTTTATGGGATTAGTGTAAAGTCGCTAGGAACATTCACATCAGTGCCAAAATCCAGTGATTTTGCGAGTATTATATTTTTGAACTGAAGTTTTTTTTTTTTTTTTTTTTAATAATTACATCTGATAGATATAATCAACCAATCAGAGAAGACATGTTGACTGACAGATCACCAGCTGTGAGCTACGCAGGTGTCACTTTCTCTGTTGTTTTATTCAACCTTTGTCTCATCATGGCCGAGTATCTATATTATTTCTTCTCTGCATCCTAAAGCAAGCAGCGAGCTACTAAAGCAGATCCTGCCCCATAGACTTTATATAAAAAGATGGACGTAGCCTCCGTGATGTCACCCATAGGATTCTGAAGAGCTGAATTGAAGCTCGGTGGGCAGTTCCAACCATCGCCATCTTGTCAGAAGCATGCATGTCATCTCGCCCGGAAAATACAAATATGGGCAAAGAAGTGGGGCTGAGAGCGGGGCTTTGAGCATCATAGTGGATGATTGACATTGAGCAAACTCAGAGCTTTCTGTAGCTAAGAGCTAACTGAGCTAACCCGGCTATAACAGGAGCAAACCAGCTAACGGAGGTAAGCGGGCTAAAGCTAAGTCACGTTGTTAACCGGCTAAAAACTGCGGTTGTTCTGCGTTATTCTTACTTGAAGTGGGAGATTGGGTACCTGTCAATCAAAAGGACATGTCCCTAAATATGCCAAACTTTGAGATTAAATTACTTTTACACAGGCGAATTGTGAAAAAATTCACTACCCCACAGTTGTCATGAAGGTAAACCTGACCTATTACACCGAAAATGGGTTTTTGTACCAGGCTGTAAAGTTGGCTTTTTTAACATTGGAGTCTACGGGTATTTGCTCTGTTTTGCAGCCCCTAGCGGATGAAGGGGGAACTGCAGTTTTATGCACTTCTGCATAGACTTTATTTTTAACCACAGGAGGCTCCATCCATCTTTCATATCTTGTCTATGGCCCTGAAGCAGCTTCAGCTCCTGTAGTAACCAATGAAACCCCCAAAGTTCTCTTCTCTTTTCTAGAACAGGGCAAACCCAACACCTCTTTTTTCTTTTGCAGCATCAACACACTGTTGTCGTGGCTTGATGTGGAATCAACATTGCGTTTGTTTGATAATTTTAATAATTATTCACAATTTCACATCATACTTGATGCGCAAAGATCATTGATTTATTTGCATCGGTCCTGGTGCGTAAAGGCCTTAAAGCATAAAAAAAATCATGTTTGTTTTATGAACCAAACAAACCATAGACTTGCAAATAATCATGTTTAACTTTATATTTTACAGCACACATGCAACTAAAGTTATCCTTTTAAAATAAAATATTGAACTGTGGATTAAATTAATATTTGTACAAGTTAAAGTGAATTATTGATAGTTTTCCTCTTGGAACAGCCCTCCATCTTTATAACATTTACTTGCCACTACTGTCCATTAAGGTAGAAGGGAAACATCCGTATGCCATATTTTATTAATATATAAATCTTTTATTGGAGAACAAGCTGTTTAATGTTTTTGGTTTTATTTTAAATGCCATTAAACAAGCTCCTATTTACAGCAAAGTCAAGCAGTTTTATGATTAGCATTTGTTATAATTTTGAGGTAATGCCATTAAAAAAGTTTCAACCAGGCTGCTCTTGGCTTCCATAGAAGGATATAGCTGCATTCAAGACAATAAGATGAGAATATTCTTTTCAAAACCATAAGTTAAGATGTTTTCCCTCACTTGGTCTTCTTTTATCTCCTTTTTTAGTGTGTTGTGATGTTTCTCCATCAGTATTTTCCCCGGAGTGGAGCTGTGACATTCTGACACACAGTGATCAGAGGAGAGTGGCTACACACCAAACGTCTAAACCAGATTGATCTTGAACTCTGAAATGAAAGTGTGCAGAGCTCTGATTTGCACTCTTCAACCCATCTTTATCTCTTTCCTACTGTTTACAGAGAGTGTGGCTGACACAAACTGCTGAGTGAACCGTAGGCTGACACCAGTGTGCGGAGGAGTAAGCAGACAAGGTAAGCCAAGGCAAGAGGAAGAGCCAATGTGGCACAATAAGGGAACGTTAGCATTACATCATGAGTTGTTAGCAATGGCACATTCTGGCATGATCATGAAAGATCACATTAATTCTGCATAAATGACTAACTTAAGGTCCTCATCCCTTATTGTAGGTACCTGTTGGGCTTTCACAGTTTATCAGCAAGTAGACACTACATGCAGCATTTCACTATGGTGAATTTGCGTCAGACAGAAAGGAAGGAAAAGAGGTCATACGATGCAGAGGGTCAGCTGTAAAACCTTTTCCTGAAAGAAAACTGAAGAACTTATCAAGCTTAAAATACCCAGAACAATACATTCAGTTTACTTGAAAATCTTTTGCTGCCTTTAAAGTATCAGTCGTGTCAGCATCGGCATCTGCTACATGTCACTGTCTCATCATCACACTCTGTAGATATGAAAATGTCAGGGTGGCATTTTGACACACTCCAGTGATAATACAGAGGGGAAAAGACTCCAGATTCAGTTACAGCTTGGTTCATTTACTGTCTTTACCTTTTTATTTTAATACATTATCAGCAGCCATTCTTTCTGAGCCCAAGCTATTAGTATAAAACATGTTTTCTTTATTAGGTTCTATTTTCTTTGTCTAAAAGTTGTGTGCTTGGTCAGCTCCAGAAAACCAGTCAGCCTTTGTAACTTTGTTTCAGATGATGAAATTTATTTTACACAAACTTTATGTATGACTAGATGGTTGTGTGAATGTCTAATGATAAACCAAGAAGGAACCATTTTTTTTCCAATGCTTGCAATAGATATTTAAAAACTGTTATAGCTGCAAATGAAACTATAGTCATACTCATGACCTAAATTTGAAATATGATTTGATTGGCCATGAGATTAAGTATACACTGACATGTGAGCTTAATAAAAGTTTTGGAAAACAGTAACCAAAGTTAAAACTCGAGAACAGGCATCACCAATGGAGGACCACTTGGGTGAGGGTCCTGCATGTATATGATGTTTCCCCTGCTGCAACACAACATCAAAGTAAGAGACTTAAAAAATCTAAACAAACTGATTAAGAGGACTGATTCTGTAATGGCGATAAATCTAGAGCCAGTGAAGCTGATTGTTCAGAGAAGAATCCTCCAAAAGCTGCTGAAAATATGTACATGTACAATCCTTCACATCCTTCACAACAACACAGTGAAGAAACACCAGTGTTCAGGCAGACTTTGTCAAGTTCCATCCAATACAGAAAGCTACAGGACATCATTTCTGCCAGGTAATCCATACTGTAGAAAAAGAAATACAGAAAGGCAGGGTGAGCTGTGAATGTGGCGAGAATCTCCTCCCAGTATCACCAGTCGGGTCTGCAGCCACACTAACACAGGTGTAGACAGTTAAATCAGTCGGTCACACTGAAGCTCATGCCCCATCCGAAAGGCTCTCTCCTGCTGCGGTAAGGTTATTGTGGAAAGATAAATGTTGTAGTGAACTAACCTGAATCAGAACATAATATTTCATATATTGAAATAAGACTTGTGAATTTTTGTAAGTTTGCCAGTTTAATTTCAGAAAATTATCAATTTCATACAAAGATTGGCCATTTTACTCAATTGGATTAATTGATTCATTGATTTGCTAGCTTTGCTCTTGCACTCATCACCATCCACCAATGTAGTGTTGGAAAACATCAGATGGCAACAGTAAATACTTACTAATTTTTGCCATGTTAGCCATGCTAACCGGTTAGCCATGCTAGGTGGCTTTTCCTTTGTTATGCTAATGTTCACATGTGAATTGCATAAATGGTGGATTTCACCTTGTCATGTTAGGTTGTTCCTCATATCTAGGACAATGAAAACCAACTAGTCAGACTTTTAAAATACATGTAAATGTAACTTAAATAGTCCTACACAAATTTTTTCTCAAAGCTGGGCTAACTAACACTAAAAGTTTTAATCTCATGTTTTCAATTGATCCTTTGACATAGTAATTAGCTTCCACCTACATTTTGAGCTTGTGATGGCTTTTGGTTAAATGATTTTTTCTGAACAAAGAAAAAACAAAACTCAATATAAAAAAGTTTAAATCAGCTATATAACTACCAGTTATACCAGTCTGGCTGGACAGTAAAAAGCCCTAACTTCCATCCAGAGGCAAAACTGCTCATTTAACAGCCAATTGAGCTTAACTCTGCAGATAGATGTACTGAGAGAGAATATTACCATCTAGCTAACTTTAACAGGTGTGTTTGTTACCTGACAGTGCTTCATGAACATGTTAAGCTAAAAGAGAATATACTTAACAAGGGAATCTCACTTATGTATGAAATCCTATTTAGGCACAGTTTTGCTTTGCTATTGAAATGTCTCCTCTCCATGACAGTCCTTCATAAATTAGGCTATTGTGTCAATGTATTTTGTGTAAAAACGTAAGACCTACTTTTTTTTTTTACAGACATCCCAGAAACCTTAAAGAGTGACATAAATCCCTATCAATAGTCTGAAGATACCCTGGCCTGTTTTTGACATCTCTCCTGAGTGTTGAAACAATATTATGGCCTTAATATGAAAGACACCAAAGACTAATTTTTGCACTTTGTCTCTTTGTAGTAAGTCTTTGCCCTATTTTTTTCTTTTGGTGGAGGACGAAAGTGAAGCTTGCATGCAGATGTGACATATTTTTACAGAGCTACTGCATTCATTAGACTGCTGTGTTTGTAAAGATTGGGAATTCCTGAGTTGCACAGTTCTTATTGACTGTGTATTTCTTTAGTAATACTTTGAAACCAAGACATGAGAAATCTAACATTAAAATGAAATTCACCCATTCCCCCCTTTGGATGGTGCATCACCCTAGAAGGTGATTTTCTCCTCATACTGAGAGCAAGTAAGATCCCTCAGCTGCAATGACTGTTTGTTTTACTGCTAATTCTGTGCAGTCTGCTGCAGCTTGTTCTAATAAATCCCAGTGTCACTTGGTTTGAACTAATGTCTTTTTGAGATGTTCCAGCTCAGGTCAGAGGAAATGTTTCAGTCTTGGAAAAATGGGAACTTAGTAAATATTGTAGATCTTTACACTCTTAGTTTTCAAGACTGTAGTTTAACAGTAAATCTGCCCTCAAAAGTTTAGCTAACTGGCAAAATTACAGATTAACAATTTACTAATTTCAAAAGCCATGCCCTCTTTGTTACTATTGCAATGTCAGTCAAGCTAGCTCTGGATGTCATAAAAGGAATAGCTTGCATCCCAGTGTGTGTTAGTGACTCATTTTGAAGCAATAGCATGATATCCTCTAGATCAAGGCAAATGGGGTTGCAGTATTGGAGGGATTATGCACCTGTACAGCAACAGCTGGGTTGAAATACTAAGGGGTAGCATTTCCATAACAAAATGCTGAATGAAATTTTAAAACAAAATGAGTTCAAATAGCTTGTTAAGAAGCAAATGCTATTATAGTTAGCTAATTGCTCTAATTTTATGCAACTAGTTGAACTGACAAAACATGATATTAAAGGGTCCCCACCATTGAGAACATAGACTGAATATAAAAAGATGGACAGAGCCTCCATGACGTCACCCATTGGTTTCTGATGCTCGGTGGGTGGTTCCTACCATCGCCATCTTGGCAGGGGCATGTGTGTAATCTTGCCTGAAAAATACAAATATGAGCTGGGAGGGGTCTGTGAGCGTCATGGTGGATGATTGACATCAAGCAAACTCCGAGCTGCCGGCAGCTAAGATCTAACCGAGCAAACCTGGAGCTAACCAGCTAACGGAGATAAGCAGGCTAAAGCTAAGTCACGTTGTAAACAAGCTAAAAACCGCGGTGGTTCTGCGTTCTTCTTTCTTGAAGCGGGAGATTGGGTACCTGTCAATCAAAAGGACATGTCCCTAAATATGCAGATATCCGAGATTAAATTACGTTTAAACAGGCGAGTTAGAAATAAATTCACTCCCCTCACAGTTGTCATGAAGGTAAACCTGACATATTAAACTAAAAATGGATTTTTGAACCAGGCTGTAAACATGTTAATTTGCGAAGTTGGCCTTTTTAAATAATGGAGTATGCAAAACAGAGCAAATCCATGGGGATTTGCTCTGTTTTGCAGCCCCTAGTGAATGAAGGGGGAACTGCAGTTTTATGCACTTCTGCATAAGCTTCACTTTCAACCGCTGAACGTTGCTGCTTGATTGAGACACAACACGACGGTGAACAGCTGACTTAGACATTCACCAAAGTTAGCTGATGGCTTTCTTAACATTGAGGGTGATCTTCTGGTCATGAGATCCTTCACATTATTAATGAATATTGATCATAACCTTGATAAACAATTTTGTTGATGTTATCCCCTTTGGTACGGGAAAACCCTTGCCTTACCTATGGAGCCGACATATGCAGGCTTGTTTATTTTTGAGACATTCAGCTGGGAGTGAGGCTTTCCACAAAATTACGTACAGTGTAGTCACTTCTTTAGATGTGTTTTCAGTTTCTGGAAGAGAAAAAAAAAACATTACCCCCTCCAGACAAACTCCTGTGATCCCTACTGTCTGCTGATTTACATAATCCATGCATCACTTCACCAGCTTGGGAAATGTTGGACCTAGCTTACATAGTCAGAGATGCTAATAACTTGTGATTGGACAGTGACCATTTGAGGATGTGGTTTTGTAAAAGGTCAATTTCTTGCAGTAATTTTAATCCAGGATAATGAGGTTGAAAATCATACCAGCACGCAAAGATAATACCCCAGCTGAGATTTGGACCATCTTGCTGTGAGATCCCAGTGCTCCCATCGCATCACTGTGGCGCCTTCAGTTCAACAGTAACAAATCTAATTGCTGTGTACAATTATGTGTAACCTGTGACCTGGTGCTGAGCTTTTAATTACTGAAGCACTTCCCCAGCCAGAGGAGCAGATGTGCCACCTTGGAACATTAATATTCATGCTTTACTCCTCACCGAGATCAGCGCTGACCCCACACTGAGTCATACCACAGTGCATATGGGGGATGACAGTGGGGATGGCAGGGACGATTGATCTAACACCAAGGAGGAAGCTGTTTTAAAGTGCTTGATCCGCTTAATCATAAGGAGTTATTTAGGGTAGGAAAGCAACAGAGAGCCATTAAGTCTGTGTAGACAGATGATAAAGAGAAGGAATAAATGGATAGAGAAATATAATGCATGCAGAGGCCTTCATACTAAGCCCCAGGCCTCTCTGCTGGATGGTTTTGATGAATCCTAACCCAGGCAAAGACTATATTAGACTGAGTTCAGGACTATGTTTGCATGATAGATCCTTGAGATTTGTGGAGTTAAGGCATCCAGGCGGAGGTTTCTTCAAGCTGTCTGTGAAGCAATATAACATACGTTTCTTACCTAAAAGCCCTGTGCTTCTTCCTCACTTTCATGGCACACTGATATTCACTATGTACAATCCTGGAACTGTTATAACTCTGCAGCAACCCAAGGCTGAGAAACAGCACTTCAGCATGTTGTGTTTCAGCCTAGAGCTTCGCGTGACCCCAACATTTTGTTTTACAGCACCATGTCACATGCCAGTAACTGGATATTAACACAGGGGTGTTTTGGATGCACACCATGGTTGATTCAGCAAAGCCCAAGAGGATGTTACCAGAGGCAGAAGAGAAAAGAAAGAGAAAGAAATTAGACAAGAGTTAACATCGGACTGAAAAGACAAGATGCAAAGCAGATCCGAGTAAACTTTCATTACTGGCACCAGTGTGAATATCTGCCACAGTTCTGCAGTGCTTATTTGTTTTTCCAAAGATGCAGCGTTGATTAACTTAAAAAAAAAGCTAAGCATTTATATAGCTTGAAGAACATAACTAAGAAACAAGAGCTTGAAAAAAGTATATTAAAAACTATAAAAGCTTTTAAGGTGAAAAATTACATTAAATGAGTCTTTTCTACTGTTAAAAAAAAAATTGGTCAGGAAGAAACAGTAGATTTTCTGGGTTACAGTAAGTACAAAACATGACTTTTAGTGACGTAAATGGAAAATCTTTTTCTTTTACCTTCCCCTGCCAGGTGTGTGTTTTTATTTATTTATTTATTGTTTTGCTTTAATTTTTTTGCTTGAGATAACCACTGTCATCATCCCAACATCTGAAGTTCTCTCTGTGGATGTGGCTATAGTTTGGCAAGAGATTTAGAAAGCTCTCCAAATAAATCTGTCCTCTGCACAGGAACTCATCAAATCTGCTTATTTATTTAACACCATTTGATTAAAAAAAAAGTCCAAGATTCCTTAAATTTAATCCAAGTAACTCTGCAGGTGTACATACATTAGTTACATTGAATGAAATATAGGGTTGCACAGGGGGGAAAAACATCTAATGGACTCGTCAAAACTGTTTCTATTTCAACATGAGCCAAACAGAATTCCTTTTGGGAGCAATAAAAGACGGCTATATTTTGTCTCTGACACATGAACAAACAAGTTTGTGTATCACAGACCTGTAATGTCTCTTATCTAATTTCTGCTTAAATACCATCTTCCAGTAGGTTAGGAGATGCCAGACAAGATATTTTGTACAATCAAACTGAGATTTAAATCGACAGAGAAGTCGGTCCAGTTCCACCAAGCTGCTGATGGCTGTCCAGACAAACAGTCTCAAAAACTCAAACCCTCAAAGACCTAAGCCATTCATTTCTGCCGGTATTACTTTATTATATAAAGTTATTTGCATGTGATGCCATTTTTAAGACAATGTTCCAACAAGACACTGGGTTAGAGGTGTCAAGAGGTGTTTCTTGTATAAAACTGATAGCATTGTAAAAGAACAGGGTTTGTTTCTGAAACAAACGTTTTTATTCATACACGTAATTAAAATACAGTGTTGGACTGAGAACTACCCCCTCACTCGCCTCCCACCTTCTCTGCCGCCTCCTCACTGTCAGGGGCTGCCTAGCAACTGACACCATAAATAATATGCCTGTGTCTGTAAGTGTGTGTGTGCATGTTCTCAGGCATGTGATAATAAACAGGGTATCTGTTACAAGCACTCCTCTTTGCATGCTTGTTGTGTGCATCCTCATTCTGAAATGTCTGGGCTGTTTGAATTTCTTTCTCCACCACATAGGCTTAGCAGACGAAGCTGACTGGAGAGCGCCCATGGCGAGCAATAACACGGCCAGCATCGCACAGGCCAGGAAGCTGGTGGAACAGCTGAAGATGGAGGCCAACATTGATAGGATAAAGGTGCGCTGGCACGCTGCTGTTCCCGTTTTTAAGTTGATTTTATTGTTACTTTAATCACTGTTATTTGTGAATAAGTTTTGCCACACGAAAAAGGGATTTAGACTAAAATCTGGAAATTCAAAATGCATTTCAAAGGATTAAATCATGCATTTTTCTCAGGTTCATGTTATTTTCATTCTTATGTAACATTGTGAATATTGCCACATAGGTCAAATCTATCTGCTAAACAGTGCTAAACTACACTACTTCACCATACATGTTGCATTTTTATTTTTAAATTTGGTGCAAATTAAGAAATGTTTTAATTAAATAGATGTTAGTCACCAGTGTTTACGTGTCGGGGTATGCTACGAAAAGTTAAATAACACTTAAGACTACAAGCTTGTAAGGACGATGTGTTTTGTGAAATGAGCAAAACATGAGGGGTAATACCCCACCTTAAAGGTGCCAGAATCCCCTTCAGTGTCTTGGTGGGTTGAATGACTTTCTTTTCAGTAATGAGGAAGAAACATCACATATTCTTCTTTAAATATTTAATTAATTTTTACAAGGGCAGGAACCTCCGTGGAGGCTGCATACTCGGCCACATGTAGCCCGGCTACAATTATCAGTTCTTTTTTTTTTTTTTTTCCCTTTTCTGCCTTTGAGTCCTGTTACTATAGTGATCCTGAATGCGGGATATAAGATGGGTGCCATGCACCAGTGGGTAGATGGATTGAACGCTAGGACGACTGTAGATATGGCTTCAGATGACAACTGTGCCTATTGGTTCATGTTTAAGTGTCCGTTTGTAAATGTGGCGCTGATGCAAGTTACTGTGATCGAAGGAACACTGCTTCCTGCTTCACATTCTCTCCTCATGCTGGTCATCAGGATTGGCTGCGTTTTGCTGTGGGATTACTTCCCATGCTAGTTGTTAAAAGTCAACCAGTGCGGTTGTGTTGGTCAATGTAACACGTACGGCACACCCAAGCTGATACCACAGATGTTTTGTTGGGCTGAGGTCTGAACTCGTCACTGGCTCCAGAATGTCATTTCTCTGTTAGTTAACATACATTTGTGACTGACAGACACCTGGTAACACTTTAAATTCAACACAAGAGTGAATACAGTTAAAATATAGCAAAATTTTGCACATTTTCAATCAATCTTTATTTATAAAGCACTTTTCATACAATGAAAAAATATAGTGGGAAATTCTTTTGGGGGCAGATATCCACACATTTAGCTGTGTTGTTCATTGCACAGAAGTACAAACCTTACAAGTTTTACCTTGTTGTAAATGTGATGAATCAGGCTTTCCAATGATGAGTAATTGGTAAAATAAACGAGAAGAAAAGAGGGAAGCAAGTTATTCTTGTTTTGTGTTAAGTTTAGTTGGTGTGATTTTGTCAAAGGTATCTTGGCAATTAGCTTTTCAGGACCTCTCAGACATGACAAAGCATTTTAAATCTTAATTTGACAAATCTGTGATTACCAAAGAGCCATTCATAATTTTATAATTTGACTTTTTGTGTTTGTTTATATTCCTGAGTGATGCAAAGCAAAGCTGGTTTGCTCAGTTTTATGTCAAGTTAAGCCAAGCTAGTTAGCTTAGCTTAACTTTGGACATATCTGTCCAAATATTGATATTGATACCAAGGATAGTATAGTATTGCTAGACACTAGCTAGATGATATTGATATTTTTCTTGCAGAGGGTTGTGGGGTTAAAAAGCCAAAGAATGTGAAGGAGAGCCACTCAGTAGTAGGTTTAGTTTTTGTTCAAATAATTTGCACTGTTGCCTTTTATTTTTCACAAAATAAATCTAAAAAAAAAGTTGTTTTTTTTTACATTCACAACCAAAAAATAAAGTTCTGTTATTCAAATTGCTAATAAAAAAAAATGTTTTTTTTTCTTTTAAACAAAATAATGTAATTGTTTTATTATGCCCATAATAAATAATCAAAGAATAACATTATGAAATGACTATTAAATTTCAAGCAAAATGTATCGTTATCAGTGATACTTGCCCTGACTTCACTTGGTATCAGATCGAATAAAATTTTAACAAATACTACAAATTTTTTAATGCACTCATACATGCTGCCATTTGTCTAATTGCAGGTGTCAAAAGCAGCAGCAGACTTGATGTCATACTGCGAAGCTCATGCCAAAGAGGACCCTCTGTTGTCGCCAGTGCCAGCCTCAGAGAACCCGTTCAGGGAGAAGAAGTTCTTCTGTGCCATCCTGTAAACTCAGCATGGCCCTTCAGCAGTCTGCTCTGTGTGGGACTTTGAACGCGGACGTTCAAAATGAGTAGAAATCTTCTAGTAACAGGGCATGGCAATTATTGCCCCCTTTCTTGATCTGCACTTGAAGAGTGCGAAAATTAAAAACCGCAGAGTTAAAATGTAACTATTAACGGGGTTGTGATTGCTTTTGGAGGGGTGTGCGGCATGTTGAAGGGATCTGTGCTTTTTAGATGACACAAATGGGATGAAGACGATGATGCTAATGATGATGATAAGGAGCCAAGAGATGTGATGGACATCAAGTCAACCTACTATGTTTCCAGGTTGTGATGTGTACAAACATTAAAAAAAGAAAAAAAAAAAAAGAAAAAAATTACAAAGCTAAAAAAAGTTAAATATTTTGTGGCTCTTTTGGGACTTCCAGACCTTCTCTTCAATGGTTTGTAGGTGGCTGGAGCACCGTAAGACAGCAAAACAAATCTACGCCTACCACTAGACACCACCTGATTATTAGAATGTTGTTTTTTTTTAAAGTTTATTTTGTGTGTACTCCAACTTTACCAGGATATATTTCTCGTAACTGTATGTAGATGATTACTGAAGCTTTTTTTGTTTTGGTTTTTTTTTTTTGTTTTTTTACACCAACAGCTTAGTGAAAACTTTTTTTTAATGGGATGTTTAAAACATTCGGCTCTGTGATTCTCTTTAGACCTTTTCTGAAAATCAGTATCTGTGTATCAACATCAATCTGGAAAATGTGATGCAGTTCGTTTCCTTCAGACACAAACCCTCTTTCTACTATTTGTACAAAATGACTAGCAAGTAAACTGTGCTGTGCTGTGAGTTCTGAAGGTTTGTGTTTGTATCATTGATTTTTTGCATGAAATGGACAGACGGTCTTCTCTCTTTCCTTGCAGATTAGCTTCGATTTGAACATGACAAAACAAGAACCATTTGATAGACCTGATAAAGATTTCTGCCAACAACAAATGACACTTGACTGCAGCGGGAGGGAAGCAGCACAAGTCCAATCTTTAGGAAATTAAGATATTTATCTGCAAAAATTAATTTTAAATAAATATCCATTTTAACCATTTGAAATGTCATTATAAATCTCATATGAACACATCTACATAGTCTTTCTCCCAACACAGACACAGAAAAAACCTTATTTCTTTCAACTTGCTCACACAAGTCATTTAAAAAAAATTCTTTTTAGCATCTTTCAACCTGTGTTTGTGTCATTGATTGTTTTGAAACTTTAGTGTACTCTAAAAATATAGATTGAAAAGTGTGGCCACCAAAAAATGTTTCATCTGTGCCAAATATTTAAGAACTTTGCTAAAAAATTAAATGTGTCATTTTGCTACCAGATACGGATATTGCAAAAGCAAATGTGTGGTTAACATTTTTTGAAGTTTTATGCAACTTTATTTGATTTTTTTAAAAAAGTAAAATAAGACAATTGTGGGGAATGATAATGCTAATAAACACCCTTCTAAAGATGTTTTTTAGCTATTAAAAACATGTAAATGTATAGTTTTAAATCTGCTGCTTTTCATTTCTTCACAGTGCAGGGATGCCTTTTTCATATTTCCCGGTTGGATAAGTAATGCAAGCCTCAAGTGTAGAATACAGGACGAATAAAATTAATGACAACTTCATATAAACACGGCTGCCACACCTACAAAATGCAGTGATAGTTTCTGTAATAAAATCTTTACTCGCTCCCGTCAGTTTATGTCTCATTAAATCAGTGACATGGTACAATAGTCAACCACTCCTAATGAAGACCTGAAGTCTAAGCTGAGAATATAAAGTTGACCACTACAATTTAACCACCTGTTACACTAAAGTGTGTGTATACACACCCAGACACACACACACACACACACACACATATATGTATATATATATATTGAATTTCCCCTTGGGGATTAATAAATTGTTTTTCATTTCTCATTTTTATATATATATATATATATATATATATATATATATATATATATATATATATATATATATATATATATATATATATATATATGAATATACACACACACGCTAGTGTAACAGGTGGTTGAATCGTAGTGGTCAACCTTATTGTGATGTTCTCAGCTTAGAGTTCTGGTTTCCAAGGCAAATAGAAAATAGGGCTATCCTTCTGAAACAATTTGAGTTTTTCTTTTTTTGTCTGCCGTTCAGATAATTTTCCATTGGTCTAAAACTTAACTTGTGTATTGGCTAAATAGTATGCAGAGGAATTACAGTATATCTTTCTAGTATTTAGTTCAATGTGCATGTAGTGATTGGCTGCCTGCTTCTTGAGGAATTAAACATTTCCACCAACTTTTGCCACAAGCAAAGCCAAACAATTAATTTGCTTGAGTTTTATAGTGTATGGTGTGAAGGATGTATTTGAAATAGCCTGACCACTCCATGTTATGTTTCCAGGGTTGAAAATTTAGCCGTAATCAGAAAAGGGCTCTAAAGTTCACTCAACATCCAAATAGTACAACTTTTAGAAGCACAAACCATCAGCTTTATAGGCAATATTTATTAGAAAATGTATCTTATGGTAAAAGTAATAATTGACATTATTTTAATGCTACGACTTGGGTAAAAAAAAAAAAATTCAAATGTATTTTAATGGAGTAAAATCTGTTGTAACCTGTTGCATATCAATCATAAGTCATTTATATAATCAAATATTATCTCAAATGGGAAATATGGAGAATTATGCAAATGGTGTACATTTGGTGTTATATGTAGAACCAGTCCAATCATTTGAACGTCTTAAAAGGGCCAAAAATTGGCTATGTTTATGGGGGGAAAAAAATTAGTATTTTACATCACTGTTTCTCAAATGGGGGTACGCGTACCCCTGGGGGCACAGGAAAATCATTTGAAAACATATCTTTTTTTTTTTTTTTTTTTTTTTTTAAACATCCTTAAACAAAATAATTCAAATATAATATTATATAAATATTGAATATATTTCAATAAATGTAAGTGTACATTTATAAACTGAATATACATTTAGATTTACACTATTTCATTTACGAGCCAAATCATATCCGGTCAGTCACTGTTGCCTTGACAACGCAAACAATTGTTGAAGCGTAGTAGAGATTTCGCACGGTTAAAGTTTAATAAACCAAACACGAATTACAAAGTCCTGTATTTCATGTTTTTTCCTAACCAAAAATTCTTTGCAGTGGTACTTGGCTGAAAAAATATTTTATAATATTTTATAAGGGGAACTGTGTTGCAAAAACGTTGAGACTCGCTGTTTTAGATCATTCACAACTGAATCATGGCATAAAGTATCATTTTTAAAGGACGTATAAACGTTATCATAATTATCAAGTAAAGAAATAATAGTAGGGACTAACAGAGACTTAAAGTTTGATGTTGAAGTGGGTTTTGAACCCACGACAGGGGAGACTTGCCGTTTTGTATTACACGGTGGTACATCACGACCCAGCTTCATGTCAGCCACGATGCTCCTGCCTGGGCTACATAATAGTGTTTGTGATGATTTATGACAGCTGTAATCCACCTTGATGCGCGGGCTGCTGCCACGCCTAGCATTGCCACAGACATAAACCCGCTCATATAACCTGTTCATGCTTTTAAACTTTACCAGCGTTTAAGCGGAACAGCAGTGGACGCTAGTAGCAGCTAGCTTAGCGAGCTCCACACAGTAGCGGTTTTTCCATTCCTCGCGTAAGCTGTAAGTAAAGTAGTCATTTTATGTATTAAAACTCGGTTTACTCATGCTAATTCACATAATGTTTTCACCAACAAGGCTGTTTTCACACATGAAAGTGACGGAAGAGGTTGCTCAAAGCTAACTTTTAGCTAAATGCTACGTACTTGTCTGAAGCTAGGTGAAATCTAGCGTCGCATATTGTGTTTTCTTTTCCACAGATGTTTTATTATCCTGAAATGTTTCATGTTTCCAACATAATCCTTTAGTATCTTACCGGACTATCTAGCTTGGTCAGTAACGTTATGCTAATGTTGACTAGACTGCTGGACTCTTTCTGTGTACTTTTTAAATATTACTAATTGTTTGGGTTTAACTAGCTATGTGTGAATGCGGAGAGTAGTAAACTAACTAAATACTGTAATGTTTGCAAGAGTTACGTTGTTCGAAACAAACCAGCTGTGCTGAATGGATCACCTCTGACTTCCATCTACAGTGCTCATATGCATTCATACCCTTTCATTAAAGAAAAGGCTGAATTTACAACAGTCACTCAAATAACTGGAGACTTAAAAAAGGAACAATAACTAAAAATTTGCCCAAAAATAATTTAGTAATATAAGACACTGTTTTTTGTTTTCATATAATTGAGTTGAAGAAAAAAAAAAAAAGTGTTCCTGGACAAATTGGAGCACTGAATCGTGGGACAAAATACCTGTCAACAGGTGCAGAAGTCTGAGACTGAGAGGAACAGAAAACACCTGACTGTAGCGGAAGCATTTAAGGATTGTTCAACAAAATATTAGTTTATGAGTGATGTAATATGTAATAAATTATATTATTTGTTTGCTTTTTTTTTTTTTTAAAGAAAAAATTCTATTGAACCAGATTTAGAAAATAATGTAATGATTTTCATAAAATTTTCATTTATTATTACTTTAGTCAATTCCAGCTTATTTTACAGTCAGCTGTTTTTTTCCTTCTTTATTGAAAGGGTATGAATAAATATGAGCACAACTGTACACCTGATCCCGACCCCAGACTCAATAAGCACAGAATGATCCCGACGTGCTGGAAACATAGACAGGTGATAATCACACGAGACCCAGCCGACCATTGACTGAAAGCGGTGCGTGACATGTTTAAAGGCTGAACATTATTGACCAGGTTCAGGTTGCTTTCCTCGAGCATCCATTTCTTTTGGTAACCTTTTCACCTGATCTTAATGGTTGGTTGGTTGGTTTCTGAGTTATCTTAAATATAAGGTCCTGACTTTTTGTGTTATTGTTTTTGACTTATTAATGTTTTCAGTTTGTTCAGGTCTGCTCAGATGATCTTTATTCTCTAGTTGCAAACTGATATGATAAATTTACATGAGAAATCTGCAAGTGGTTTTATAAATCACTTTTTTTTTCTTTTTTAATTTAATCAGACTGAGCTGGTAGTGTTTCTGAGGTCCTGTATAGTGGGTGTCTGCTGATGCTGCCACTTCTTATTCTGTTTTTTTTCATTTGAGATGTAATTATCTTAAATAATAACCAACTTTTATTGTCACCTAATGATTTTGTTTTATTTTTTATTTAATGTAATCTAGATTTAACCAGGTAAAATCAGTTGAGAACAGCTTATCATTTACAAAGATGACCTGGCTCCAATGAAGCTGCAACACCTCAATTAATTTTTGACATCTTTTTACTGAAATAAAAACAGCTTAGTGTTCTCATAAGGCTCAACAAACTATGAAGTAGTCTTAAACATTCTCTGTTTCTTCTCAGTTTTCCACTCATGGCCTCTTCTGCTCCGCACAACTTCTCCTGGGTGGAGCCAGGCAAACTGGCTGGGCTGGCGATGCCCAGGATGACATGTGAATACCAATATCTGCTGGATAATGGTATCAAACACCTAGTTTGCCTGTGTGAGAGGAAGCCTCCTTACCATGACTCATGCCCAGACTTACAACTTCACCACATTAAGATAGCAGACTTCACTCCTCCTTCACCAAGTCAGATTGATAGATTTCTCTCCATCGTGGAAGAAGCCAACTCAAGGGGCGAGGTATGGTTTTACTGCGGACTGCAGTGGTTGTGCTTAGAAAGTACTTTAAGAACTCCAGAACCGGGTCTTATTTCCATACTACTGCATCAGTTTTACTCGGCTTTATGAAACTCCTGGAGCAGCAGGGAAGATTATTTCTAAGCCTTGTAGTCTTTCCAAAGTTCATCAATCAAAAAGCTTAAAAGGTGAAATGCATTTAAAAGCCTACTTGGCAACTTGTTACAGGAGCAGCTGAATTTTATCCACTTTTTTTGTAAGCTACCCTGTCACAATATGGCTATTATCATTTCATTTACCAGACTTATTGATGGTTGCACAAGGTGAATCCGTCTGTGTGATAATACCTGTCTGGCCACAAAGTAAAGCAGGGCGTGTGCTGCGTTACGAACAACTGCAGCAGATAAACATTGTCTTGTTCATCGTCAGGGCGTGGCTGTCCACTGCATGCACGGTCATGGGAGAACAGGGACCATGCTGGCCTGCTACCTGGTGAAAGCGAGGAAGGTTTCGGGGATCGAGGCGATCAACGAGATCCGCAGAATGCGGAGCGGTTCCATCGAAACCCACGAACAAGAGAAGGCAGTGGTGCAGTTTTATCAGCGCATCAAATAACTTTTACCAAACCACAGAAGCTGTTTTTAAAAAAAAAAATAAGCATAATGTAACAAGAGCTTTGATTATTGCTAAATTCTTTTATTATCTGATAAATGAAAAATACAAGAAATCGTTGTAACGGTGGTCTAAAAAACACTCTGGGTGTCCTGGACTTCTATTCTGAGTTAAATGTTGACAGTGTTTGGACAAACACCTCTACAGCTACTTGTACATGGTTCTGCCTGCACAATGTTCATTTTCTTTCTTTCTTTTCTTTTCTTTTTCTGGGGTTTAACCTTCTTTTTTATGCACTGGATGCCAGGGAAAAGAGACGCTGACGCTCCCTGAACGGGAGCTTTTCCGGAGCCGACACTCTCTTCTCCATTTTCTTCTCCTGGTTTCTGCAACGTGGAGAAAGATGGGAGCAGAAATACTTGAATTTATCTGTAAGGGGTACACAAACTGTCCTAAAATCAGTTTATTGAGCATAATCTGCAGATTTATTTTGCTCAGGGATATTCTTTCCACTACTTTTCAAGTGAAAGAAATAAAAACAAGCTTTTGTTGTTGTAGATATTTCTGTTCTTGTTTAAATGAAATCGAGTTGAACTCCGTTGGAAAATCTTGTGCCATAAACTGTACTCACGCTTCAGATACCATATTGTTTACACCACTCAGTCTTTGATCTGACAAAAATATGGAAATAATGTTATAATTAACGATGAAATGTCAGACAAGCACACCCTTTTGTCAATAAATAAATCTGACAGTAAAATATTGAAATATTGTGTTTGTGAATTATTACCAGCCTTTGCCTTGTCTTCCTCGTGGAAAAAGTGATTCCCGTCCTGCTCTTCCTCTCTCTTCCGTTCTCCGTTGTTATTCCCAGCGGAGCTTCTTTTGTCCTGCACATGGAAGAAAATAATAACCAGATGAAGAGCAACAGCTTTTAAATCAGCAGATATGTGGTGTCGAAAGGTTTCCCTCATCAACCTCGGCTTGTGGCGTTCTGTTCTCCAGCTGCTGCAGGGTCATCATCATGTCCAGATCCTCCTCATCCTCCTCATCCTCCCCGCTCTGCTGCATCTCCTGCACCCTCTTCTGAAACTGCCACTCCAAACTGAGCCTCCGCAGTCGCTCGTTCTCCTCCGCCGTGCGCTTGGCTTTAGCCTGCAGCTCCTGCACCTCCTCCTCCAGGCGCTCCACTGCTTGAAGCCTCCGCTGCTTCTCCAGGTCCTCCTGGGCCTCCCTCTTCCAGGGGTCACACAGCACCAGAGGGTATTTTTCCCTCACAGAGCTTGTACTCTTCTCCTGCTGAGGGGCATCTTCCTGAAAGGAAACATGTTTCTTTGTTGGAGTGATGCTCACTCTGGGTTTTTCTCTTGTGCCTTTGCATGTCGCCGATCTTTGCTGCTGAGGTTGAGGTAGCTTCATCGCTGCAGATGCCGGACACGCATAAATATGATCTATTTGGCTTTGAGGATTCTGCGTGTGTCCACTGACTTTAAGAGTTTGACTCATCTTCACAGCTAACAGAGAGGAAGTCTGCTGGAAGGTGGTGAGAGGAGGATTTGACTGTGTGTTTGCTGCTCTGGTTACGGGGATGTCGATGCGTATTGGCTGGATTGATGGTGCAGGTGTGGACTGCTGGGAGAAAGGCATTCGCCACACACCAGCTGCACTTGTACAGCTGCTTTGCTGGTGTTTTTTGGGAGAGCTGTGATTGGAGAGAAGGTCGAGAGTAGAAGCACTTGCACGGATTGGGAAGGAGGAGCAGTGACTCTGAGTTTGCTTTGCACCCTGGTCCCTCTGATGCCATAAGTTCCGCCTTTTGTCCAGCAGAGGGCCTCCACTGTCCATGCACAGGTTATCCTGAGAGAGGGCTTGACGCTTGAATGGGGAGATAAAGAGCTTTCAGTACAATGTATCTGGTTTTTACAATTTGTCCTCATTTAGTGTTAAATAAATTGAAAACATAATTTTTGTGCCATATTGTTACAAACCATAACAGCTCTCTTAGTGCAGCTCTGCTCTTCTAAAGGTCTTAAAGACATTTTGAAGGTTTGCTGTGGTCCGTTTATTTCAGACAGGCTCCGGTCCTTGGACTTGGGGTTTGGAAGAGTCAGATATTCTCTGTGACATGTCTAGACACAAGCACAAAAAAAGTGCATTGTTGAAGACTTTGAGTGTTTAATGATTCAGCAATCTTGTGAAATGTTTATTTAACCACCTGGATAAGATCCTGACTAAATAACGACTTTTTAAAAAAAATTTTTTTTAAGAGATCTCGGTGTGAATAGGATTTTCTCTGTCCTCTTTCTAACCTCAGGGTTTTGCCGTCACAAAACAGCCACAGCTTGTGAAAAAGGAATAAGTGTCTTAATAAACCTCACATCAGCACAAAGGTTGATGGTGGAAACAGAAGTGATGTTTCTTCTCACATCGGGGTCGGTGGGTTCATCTCCATCCTCCAGGCGCAGGTCTGTTAGAACAAGAAGACAATAGACTGACTCACTCTTATTCATTAAATATATTTTACATTAAGGAATACATGGTGCATATGCCTAGGAGCAGTTACCAATTTAAAATGGAAGTTCACACACCGGTCATGTTGGGGTTGGAGCGGTACAGTTGTCTGTTCTTTTGCATCATCTGGTCCTTCTTTTTTTTGCTGCCTCCGTGGAGCCTCTCCGACGGGCCAAGATCCACGACACAGTACAGCATGGACATGTTTTCATGTGGCTGAGCAGGGTCTCAATAGGATTGTGAAACAACAGAAGGTTTTAATTAGGTACTAAAGGACAGAGAGGAGTGAAAAACCAGATGTTTTAGTATAAAAGATTCCTACTTGTAGTTTTTTCTGCAGCTGCTTCGCTCAGCAGTGCAGCAAGACCATGGTAGCTCGCTCCAAACTTTGCAACCTGTAAGTTCACTACGGGGCCAGTTTGCATCATGATGGCTGCTGCCCTAAATAAACATGAGAATAATAAGACTAGGAAAGCAGTTTTGGATTGAAGTACACCTTATTGTGGCAGGAGTTTTAATCAAAAATGTTGCCAACAAGCAGCTAATCGGATACTAACATTTCATTTTAAAAGCATCAGAATGAAAAAAACTGATTTATTTTCAAGACATCAACTAATTATTGTTTCATATTAGTGTGAAACTTTCTGTATTTGTGAATCTACAAAAAGTCTGACGAAAGATATTCACAATCACATTTCCTTCTGAAGTACACTTTATAGGGAAATTAAACCATTCTGAAAATACATCCATACAGAGCGAACCTCTATCGTTTGGCTGCTGCTTTTAGCAGCCTACAGTGGCTCTAAATCTCAGTCATGTATATCACTGCATCGCTTTGTTTTTGACATTTTGTAAAACAAAAATGATGGTTTTCCCACAAGCTGCACTGTGTGTGGAATTATTGAGTTAGCAGACGGCAGTCAGAACACTCTCAGGTAGGGAATTTCTTAGTGGGTGAAGGATTCTCAGAAGGAGCCCAAGAGAAGAGGTAATTTCACGTCATCATAAACAACTCAGCCCTCAACAACACTGTGGCAGTGTGAGTGAAACGTTTTTATGCCATGCCAGAAAGTCAAGCAGATTTACACGTACACTTTTCTGCCTTTAAAGGTCTTGTTACTGTCCTTTAATTAAGCTGACGTTTCATTGATAAACTGACTTCTAGGTCTGTTGCTGTACAACTGGTTCAGCAGCAGCTTAAATACCAGTCAATCTAATAATCTGACTGATCATATGTCTGATCTCGTAGCTTAGCCTGTTATTGGTACGGTTATAAACATCAGGCGTCCAGTTCACTGTTGAGCTGTAAAGCATTTAATCTGTGAACTGTTTCCACTGTATGGTTCATGAAAGTAAACAACCGTCTGGAATAAAATGTGCCAGGAGCTCTGATAGCATCTACTGCAGGTTAGAGACTCAATACTCATGAATACTTTAATCAATCTTGACTATATTGAATAAATATCCCAAATGTTTCTTGCTAACAACTAAAGAGTGTCAAACATTCAGTCCCAGTGCTGTAAAAACACACACTTTATTTTCTCATATATTGTCTTTATAATTATGGCGACACCACATAACAAAATTTATGTTTGTTTTATCATTGATTAATGTTGGGATGGCAGTATTGTGATATGTGAACAAATACATCAAGGCATGATGTCAGTTCATCTATACTTGGTAGATTTGTTTTGTTTTACGGTCAAAACAATCCAAAGACTCTTTTACCAGATTAAAATGAAATGTTTATAAACAATAACCAATTTTATTCTTTATTTTGTGCAGCCTTTTCTTAAAAATCTATAAAACAAATTTGGTAAAAGAAAGTAAAAGATTAAAAAGCATGCTTTTCTGTTAGTAAAGTGCAGTATGAGAAGTGAAGCTTTTAAAGAACATAAATATATGTTTATAACTTATCTCTGTGACTGATAATCAGACATTATGCTGCCAAAATCCTAAAAAAATCTCTTCACAAACTGTTTAAACAAATCCTTTTCAACATAATGAATATTTGCTGAGACTTCCCAACTTAGCTTCAGTCTCTAAAAACACCCTAAAGAATGTTCCGATTTGGACATAAAGCTATATGTGGCTACCTTTCTTGGCTGAGTCCAACCAGATTGTGACCGTCCACACGGAGCAGCTGATCTCCAGCTGCCAACCTCCCATTCTGCACAAACACACATCATTTAATGCAATCCTTCCTTATGTAATATGAAAATGCATTTTAAGGTTCAGCTGGTGAGAAATGTGTTTTGCTTTCACCATTTCAGCTGGTCCTCCCTTGACAATAGATTTAATATAGATCCCAAGGTTACCCTGCCCCGCTCCCTGTGGAGGGGAAAGAAAGGAGGCCGTTTATTTTCTGAACTTTTGTGAATTGAGTTTCCATGATTTAATTTTACAACATTCTGCCAAAATTCCCTGAGTCACCTTGGCAGCTACAATGCTGACTCCCATCCCACTGTTCAGAGGTTTGTGTAAAGTTATGGTCTCAATCTCTGGCTGCCTACGCACTGCCTGTTCAGAGAAAAAAAAACCCACAAGATTTCATCTCACTGTGAAATCATATTTCTATATATCATGAACCACTGAACACATTCTGTTTTTCTTCACCAAATATGCTCCTTCCTCAGCGGGAACAGAGTTCTTGAAGTACACAGTCCAGCTGCCTTGGGAGTTTGCCTGAGATGTCAAAGAGCAAAGACCTGCCAAAGCGAGATGTAATAACATACAGATTCTAAGAAACCATTTCAGGGTCAAATACAGCTCATCCGTGGCATTTAATTTCAGAATCTCATACCTTTCTGGCAAATTGGCTCCAAAAACTCTCGAAGCCCCTGAGGGATTCCTCTCACAGTGTCACAGGAATATCCTCCCTCCGGAAGCAGGAAAGGCAGGTGCAGGTCCAGGCTCTCCTCCAGCTGGATGTCGTGTCCTTCACTCCGAATCAGGTTATCTGCCAAGGCCTCTGCAGCCCTCACTACAGCATCGATCAAATCCTGTAGAAAGGATGACAGACACTGAGGCGGCGGAAATATTTCAGGAAAAGGTCGAGTCGGTGTACATACAGTCGATTGACATTTGTCTTCGTGTGACAAGGATCTAGAGAGGGGACATCCAATCTGCCTGCTGTGAGTCTAAGCAGAATGATAGAGATAACCCTGGCCTCTGACTCCCCTGCCGAGGTGGACAAGTGTCACATCAGATGTTGTCATAAAAGCAAGATAATGATGAAACAAGATGGTAGGGGTGTGAGATCTGGACTGTAAAAGGATTATTAACTGTAGTTGTTTTCACAGAATAAAATTTAGCTAAATACTCGTGCTTCACAATACTTAGATAGTATTTACTTCACTTTGTGCTATTCAGTATAAATTCTGCTGCACTTCAACAAATTATGTACATTTGATGTATTTTCAGTTCATATTGTCCACCAGTTTATTTGAAGATGAAAGATGTCCAATAAAAACATATATTAATTATATGAAATAAATCCATTATACAGTCATATAAAGCAAAAATAATCACCAGACCTTTTACACATTAATGGAACAGCATTACTTAAATTGAATTAAACTTAAATTAATATTTTCCTGAAACTATTCATGCAAAAATAACTATTGTATGGTTAGCATGAAAGTCCATTTATAATAATAATAATAATAATAATAATAATAATAATAATAATAATAATAACAATAATAATAATAATAATAATAATAATAATAATTCAAGTAAAAAATTTTAGATAAGATTTTAAAATATTGACATATCTTTCTGGGTAATTTAGCAGTTTTACAGTAAGTCTAAATAAATTTAAAATGACCAAGTCACAATTTTACTATCCCATAAGAATTATGATAATAAATAAAGAAAATAAAAAATTAACTGAAATTTGGTGAAATAGTTGTCATTTTTACCAAATTTAATCAGGATTGATAAAT
The DNA here is from genome assembly GCF_933228915.1 of Telmatherina bonti. Lineage (NCBI taxonomy): Eukaryota > Metazoa > Chordata > Actinopteri > Atheriniformes > Telmatherinidae > Telmatherina > Telmatherina bonti. The sequence continues at coordinate 25,332,670 of NC_136631.1, read as the reverse complement.
TACCTCAATTATTAAGATTTTCTTTTAATGATTATTTTTTATTGATGTTTAATTGACAGGCAGCCAAATAATAATCAGAATCCTGGTCAATATAATCATTCATTCAGTCGTTCATTTGTGTGTTTACATTGTTAATTAGTAGTTAATTTCTAAAATAAATTAAAATAAAATTAATTAAATTTAATAAATTAAATTATAAGCTAACTTAGAAGTTTAATATAAGCAAATGGGATGTGTATTCTGCAGATTGTCAGAAAATCTGTTGTTGCTTGTTCACAAAAACATTTTCATGTTCAGGTTTGTGAAGCTTTTGACAAGCTGAGTCTGAAATATCTCAGAAAAACTGTGAGAGCCTTCCTGAAAACAGTCACCAGGGGAAGTGTTTACCTGGAGCAGCTGTATTTCATCTTGACAAAATGTCTGACAGGCTGCCAGAGATTTCAAAATAAATAAATACATTGTCCCGCCTGAAGCCACATCCACATCCTACTTCTAGCTCTTCTCATATTTTGCCCACAACTGGCCTCCAGCCATGTTAGCACTCGTCATGATGCTCCACTTTGACTGATTGTTGGCGATGGTGACCTGGGATTAATAGTTCCGGTAACATTTCATTTTCAGGAAAATATGAGAGAAATTTTTCACCAAAAGGAAGTGGGGTAATGTGTCAAATCACTTCACTATCCTTCATATATTATTCATTATAATATTCATTAGTGTGAATTATTCATGCTATTGTAGGTCGATGTTGCTGAGTTCATGTTCTGCGGCTGAAGCTTCTGCTACATTAGAAAGGCTAAACTTTATGTCCGTCTGAGCCAAATACTCATAAAATACTCCAAATATCACTACTGATAGATCAGTGGCAGTACTTTGATTTATACATACTACTTTTTTATATTAGGAATACAAAAAAAAATCTCTTGCAAGGCGTTGGGGGGAGTGAAGGTACTCACAGGGGGGATGTGAGGCTCATTGGTTGCATAGAGGTAGCCAGACAGCAACATCCGCAGCTGCAGTGAGTTCAACTTGAAGCAGGTACTCTGAATGTCCTTGGCATGCTGCATTGAGTACTTATTCATGGTCAGGAGTGTGGTTGCCTAGAAACAGCCAGGCAGTACTATTTTAGCATCTTGCTCCTAAAGGGACATGTTCTTGCGCACTGAATGAAAGCTGAGAGTTCACAATGGAGCGTATTATCTTTGAAAGAGCTGCAGATAATAGTAGAACAGAGAAACCATTGACTCGGGTTTGGCTTATTAATGGACTAAGTCATGGATCCATTTTTTTTTAATAGGAAAATTTAAGTTAATGACTTATTTTTTACCAGGGTTCAGACATGCAGTTCAAGGAGTTTAACACCTGTATGATGTGTCCCAGGTGGCAGTCGGCAGCCAGCTCCAGGCCCTGCCTCTCCGCCCAGGCTTCGATGGCCGTGAGCCTCTGGCGGAGAGCAGATCCCCAGTAGTGGGAGCGCAGACCTGGAGTGCTGGTTTCTGGGCTCATGAGCTGGTTAAAGAGCCAAATGCTGATGAAGTGAAAGAGCTGGGAAAAGAGCTGAATGGTGAGGGCAGGGTTGACTCGACAGCGGCGTAACAGAGACATGGCATTCATCAAGGTGTTCAGCACCATTTCTGTAACAGTGAGACAAAAGTGAAATGCTCAGATCTTTTATATGCGGTTATTCAACTTTGTAAAAGGATAAAACATACCTATTCCAGCCGGCAGAGCACCGTGTTGGTCGGGATCAATCAGAAAAGTAGGTAAATGTTTTCTTAACTCAGTCTGTAGACACTGCAGCAGGAAACTTTAGGGAATAAAGACGGATGACTAAAGCATCAAAGGCAACAGAGCTATGCTAAATCGTAATCCTATACAACTCTTTTTTTATATCTCAAAATCAAGGTTTAGGAATATTGTAGAGGTGGATTAGTGGACATAACGTGGAGACCATGCACATCGACAAATGCATCATTTAACACTGAACACAGGCTTTGGAGCAAGATCTGCTAATATCTGTAACATCATCTTTTTCATTAAAGGTCTTGATTATTTCAGCAAGATAATACCAAGCCACACTCATACAGGAACATGGTTCAGTTGTGAAACACTCCAGGTGCTGAAATGATCTGTTTTGTGTGTTTTAAAAAGGAAACTGAAAATAAAAGTGAAACTTGCAATGACCCAAAATAGGAAAACTTTGAATCTTCAAAACTGTAGTAACGTGTCCTCATTGATGCCAAACTCCTGCAAAGTGTTAGGATGTGACTTGAGTAAAGGCTTTACATAATGTAGGGGACATCATCATAGCTTTTCTTCTTTTTTTCTTGAAAGGGCTGTACTATGTATGTACACTCAGCAGCCACTTTATCAGGCCTACCATGCTAATAGTAGGAACCCTTTCAAACTTCAGAACTGCCTTAATTTTTGGTTTCATAGATTCAAGGTGTTTGAAACAATTGCTGATATTTTGAAATGACAGCATCACACTGTTGCCGCACATCCGATGCGAATCTCCCGTTCCACCACATCCCAAGGCTGCTGTGTTGGACTGAGATCTGGTGACTGTGGAGGCCGTTGGAGTACAGTGAACTCATTCTTATGCAGAAGAGACAAGTTGGAGATGATGTGAGCTTTGTGACATGATGCACCATTGTGCTGGAAGTTTCCATCAGAAGATGCTTCACTGTGTTTATAATGGGATGGACATGATCAGCAACAACACTCAGGTAGACTTGTGTGTTTAAATTGTGTGACGTTGGTACTAAAGGACCCAAAGTGAGCCAAAAAATAGCCCTCTCATCATTACACCACCAGCAGCCTGAACTGTTGATACAAGGCAGGGTGGATCCATGATCTAAAGTTTGAGGTGTTTAGATATGGTTTACTGTGTTTGCCTTTCCATCATCTCCAGCCAGTCTGCCCATTCTCCACTGACATCAGCAAACATTTTGATCCAGTCAGCTGCTGCTCACTGGATATTTTCTCTTTTTTTCAGATCTGTCCAGGGTGCAACCTGCACCTCGCCCGAAGGCTGCTGGGATAGGCTCCAGCTCCCACGTGACCCTTGAATGGATTAAGCGGTTCAGATAATGAATGAATGAATCATATGGTTGTGTGTAAAAATATTAGTAGATACGTTTCTGAAATACATGAACCAACAAGAATGCTATTCAGTCACTTAAAGCTGAGGTAGGTAATGTTGAAGAGATCACAAGATGTGACAGTGACACCCTATCTTGGCTCCTCTACCTCTGGTTTTGCTCCTTGCGTGATGCAAGAATTTTTATCCGCAGCTTTTTCCACCAACGTTTTTCTCTTTCTCGGCTGTTTAGCGGGAGGAGGCGAATAAACCGAGCCAGGTCAGGAAAATCCTTCCTGTATTTTCTCAGCCATGTTTGCCTTCCGAGTTTCTTCTTCACTACTTTATATTTTCATCCTAACGCTATTTATATGCAGGGTGGTGCTATCAGGTATGCGCTGCTGGAGGGGGAGGAGGGGAGCCGGGAGAAGAAGCTTACAGAATATAAGAAATGAACAACTCCATCTTGATCCGAACGTTTTGATTGGTTAGAGTTTTTATAAATTTACAGTAAACTGAGGGGTCTAACTATATCTCTTATGGTTCATGATTATAAAACGTATAGACTACTATCAGGACGAGGAACCACATCATCCAGAGTAAATGTCTCTGAGCAAGATTACCTACCCCAACTTTAAATGCCCTGTCTACTAAATTCTCCACGCTCCTCTAGAACTTCTACATGATTAATTTCACTGAGTTGCTGCCATGTGATTGGCTGACCTAATAAAGTGACCAGTGCATGAACATGGACAAATGGACCTACAGTAAAATAATTTTTGGTCCATATAAATATATTCAGTAGACAGTTTATATGATGTAAACTGGACGAATAAGTTGTGATTGCTGTGTACACTGTTTGTGAGGATGATTATGATCTAATCTCTGTGCTGGTGTGTTATTTGTACCTGTAGGCTTTGTGCACCTGGTGGGACAGGTCCAGCTGACTTTGCTGCGTAAGCAGACTGAGGTCTTTGTCATGTCCGAGGAAGTTCAGCAGCTCAGAGGAATTGGCCATCCAGAAGGCGAGGGCCCCGGCGATGGTTTGCTGCCTCTGGAGATGCAAACAAGCTCAGATTGCAGATCTGACTTTGAGGTGTCGTTATTTAAAGAAATCCATATTTAGAATTTAAAATGGACAAATCTTGAACAAACTACTGCTCACAAATAAAGACAAGACTGGGAACAGTTTTCATGAACTTGCCTGGATGACCTTCCCTGTCATGGCCACCATGTTTGTGATTAAGGTTGCACAATGTGTGAGTTCAGAAGATGGAGGGCCTCGAATGTAATGGCGTTGCAGAGCAAACCGGCTCACAGCATAGAGGATGTAAGCAGGTGAGAGCTTGAAATGAACTGTGGAGCTGTTGGTGTAATTAATGACTGCAGACAGGAAGGGCTCCTCGGCTGCAACGTAAAAAACACCAGCAGGGGGCAGGAGGACATTGTGAGACAAGAAGGCAACGTGCTTTCAACTGGGGAGTATGAAACCAATGAGAAAAAAAACGGAAAGAAAGAAATCACACAATGAAGATAAGGTGTGGTTTTGTTTTACACTCACCGTTCTCGCAGAAGTGAATCTCTATGGGTAATCTGGGCTGAGCTGAAACAACATTAATGTGTGAAATCCTGCATCTTGACAATTTCCACATGGTTTAATGCAGCATAAAATGATTGTGCTGTTCAGTACTTACTCTCAAGAGCCTGTATGTGCTCCTTTTTCTTTTCTTTGCAGTGTTTTTGGGTCTCAGTGTTGTTATTCAGTAGGTCTTCTGTTGATCTAGATTTTAATTTCAGTTTTACAGAAAAGGATGTCAATCTTTAACATAGCAGGCCAGTGATCAGTAGCCTAGAAATAGGTGAATATTTTACCCATTCCCATCGTCTGATAATTTGTCAGCTGCATCGGTTTTGCTCTTCTCTTTTGTCTTTCCCTTTCGTGACAGCGTCCTCTTGAAGGTTTGAATAACGCCTCCTTTTTCCTTCTCGTGACAGCTTTCCTTTATAGTTCCAGCATACAAACAGAGCAGATTCACAGCATACGTGAGAGAGAGTTATAATTCAGACTGATCTTATTTTTCAATATTTCAGGTTACAGGTTTACCTCCAAACTGTCCTTGTCTTGCTTTAGCACAAAACGTCCTTCTCTGTTGTCTGATTTCCAGCTCAGTTGTACAACCAAAGGTCTCTCATCCAGACCCAATTTGCGTTCTTTTGCACATGGAAAAATAGAAAGAAATAGTCTGAACATATTCTTATTGCAACCGAACGCCCACATCTCCTTTTTGTAAACATTATTTTATTTAACAAATATGCATCAAGCACAGGTTCAACATCCAGCTACGTTTATGATGGCATCATCCGCCTGATGTGTCCTATTATGTGACAACAGCTACACACTGCATCGAGACTTGCCATGAGTTTTCTACTTTCCCCTCACAAACGATTTCAATAAGTTAAATGACGTGGTGTGCTAGGGTCGGGAATTTAAGGGTTTTTTTCAGTTGACTAGTAAAAGTGGATTAGTTGATTAGCTGTCCTAAAAGGGAAAGTGTAAAATGTGTAATTGTGTTCCATATATAAGGTGATTTTTTTCACATTCTAGTGTCCTTTACTCCTTTACTGTTCAGCCGATAAATGAGATCGTGGGTCATGGATCCTTACATCAGGGAGATGTCAGGATCAAACCCAATCTGGCTGCAGTCATGTAATGGGGCAGCTGTTGTTCTAGGTGGACTAAACACCACATCTACACCAGCATTCAGCAACACCAAAACCGGTTATTTTCCTCGTCATTTGGTAAACAGATGGTAAACTTTCCTGCTTCCACCTCAAAATGGTTGGAAGGTGGAGGCGAGGTGATTTTGATGCGTTAAGTTAAGAAAATCATATTTTCAGGTACAAATTGAGCAGCATCTCAATAACATCAGGCTACCGACATGGAGGTTCTTCATAATTTGACCAATTCAATTCAGTTCAGCTTTATTTGTACAGCGCAACTTCACAACAATGTTGTCACAGGGCACTTTACATACACATCATTTCAAGCCAGTTCATACATAGCCTATAATAGAAACCAACTGATTGCATTGAATCATGACTTTGATTCAATCCCCCATCCTGAGCATGCACAAGGCAACAGTGGGAAGGAAAAAACTCCCCTTTAACAGGAAAAAAACCTCCGGCAGAACCCAGCTCAGGAAGAGCAGCCATCTGCCTCGACTGGTTGGGTTGACCACCACTTTTATTTAAAGAGGCCTTATTTACATGTGCCACCCTTTTCTTGTTCTATGCCCCTGCATACCCCCCCCCCCCCCCCCCCCCCCCCCCCCATCAAAACTTTTCCACTCACCCTGGAACCTGATTTCACTGTCAAAAAGGTAAAATCTTGTATCATTAAAAAAAAAAAAAAAGTCACACATCTTCAGCCCTGAATATACATCAGTCAATCTAGCTATATTCTATGCACATCTCATCTGACCAGTTCAATCTGGTAACTGAAGCCGATCACAGATAATCTCAAAAGCAGGGTAGATCCTGGATGGGTTGCCAGTCCATCACAAAGCAGTGTCACATCTTCAATGCTTGAACTAATCTACCTCTGGGATTTGTTCTAGAAATGTTTCCTTATTTGTGTCCCGAAATGCCAAAACACAGACAAGTTTTTAGTCTCCCAGATGCTTTGGAAAGGTTAGTTTATGACTCTTTTCAAACCAAACTTAGAAACACAGACTAATTTTTGTTGACTGTTCAGTACCTATTGCGATATAAGTAAGAAAAAAAAACCATGGGATTAATATTTAGAAGTGCTTACCTTTATTGGTGTGGATCTCATAAAGAGAATAACTAGTCGTCAGCATTTTCATATCAGGCCTGAATTTCTCTGAAAGTGTTTCAATGAGCTCTCGAGTCGGCGAGCTGCTGCAGACACGCACGCACTTTGTGGCCACGTTGCCTTCTATATGATCCTCAAAGTAGAAGCGGATCACGCCATGAAACTTCAGGTTCTGTGAAGAAACAGGAGACAGTCAATGGTGTGTTCTGTGTTTAGATTTATGCTTAAAACAAAGAAACACTTTTTGCCTTAAATTTAATTTAATTAAGTAAACTATTTAATTAGCTCATTTTTAAGTATGCATATGTGAGTTCAACATGGGTGCCTCGCAAAAGTTATGTTTTTTTAACTGTTTACATAAAAACTAAAGACCCACGTTTGCAGGCTGCGATATGTAATATATATATAACCAGTAGGGGGAGTGTAGGGACCAGTTCAACTGGACGTTGTGTTAGAAAAGGGATGGGCAGCTCAGCCACAGTCCTGCCAGTTCTGCAACATATCTGACTCAAATCCATGGATAATTATCAGACGTCTGCAGAGTTTGATGTCAAGCTCTGCACACATCTTCTCAGTTAAATGTATGCCAGGTGTGTTGTAGCAGGTAAACTCTTAAAACTTGCAGGACCGAAGTTGCCAATTCCTGGCTTAGAAGGTGAGTTTGTTGATCAAGTCAGAAATTACCTGCATATCAGGGCTGGTGTACAGTGAAATATGTTTTATTAGGATAGCTGGTGAGAAATCTGAACTGTTTTACAGGTAAAGAAGAGAGACATGCTCACCACTGTCATGTTGTCTTTAGTTTACGGGTCTCATATACCATCCATGCTACGCTTTTTTTCTGCCATGATCTCAAAATACTAAATACTAACTTTGCCTGTTGTCACCCCATTAAAGCTTGGGTAGGTAATCTTGCTCAGAGACATTTCTTTCTACCCTGGGTGAAGTGGATCCTCATTCTGATAGTAGTCTGTACATTTTGTAATCATGAACAATAAGAGATATAGTTAGACCACTCAGTTTACTGTAAATCTGTGAAAACTCTGACCAATCCAAAAGTTCAGGCTGAATTGAAGTTGTTCATTTCTTGCATTTCATAAACTTTCTCATGGCTGAGAAACTGCAGGAAGGATTTCCCCGACCCGGTTCGGTTTATTTGTCTCCTCCCGCTAAAAAGCCGAGAAAGAGAAAATAACTGGTAGAAAAAGTTGCAAACTGGAAAAGCACTAGGAGAGCGCAAGCCTCCGCCAACGCTTTTAAAATGTTTCTGGATCCAAACGGTGATCTGAGTCACCATCAAAAGTAAATCACTTCTTCCTTTTCACATTTCCATCAACTCCTTAAAATTGAATGAAAATCCGTCAATAACTTTTTGTATTATCTTGTACAAAAACAGATAAATGCCGGTAAAAACATAAATCTCGGATCACGCAAGGAGCAAAACCAGAGGGGAGGAGCCAAGACAGGGTGCCCCAACATTACCTACCCCAGCTTTAAGCATCTTGTTTACAGTCTTCAAATTCTATCTGTCCATCCAGTCATCTTTTTATGTGCCCCTTGGCATAGTGGACTGTAACCTTTACGATCCTAAGTGCCATTTTTACCATCAGCAGCAAAATGAAACTCATTTAAAGCCACAAAAAAACTTTTAAAAGAAAAAAGACAACTTATAATTTTCCATAAATATGTGTTTTAGAGAATTTGCTATTTAAAAAAAAAAACAGTTGTCTCTGTGTTGTCCTGCGATGGACTGGCGAGCTGTCCAGGGTGTACCCTGCCTTTTGCCCAAAGACTGCTGGGATAGGCTCCAGCTTCCCTGCGACCCTTCATCGGACTAATTGGTTAGGATAATGAATGAATGAAGGAATAAAAACGCTTTTTTATTCTTATTTTAGGTTTGAAAATAAAACGTAAAAAAGAGCTTATGTACATTTTCTTCATTAGGATGTAGATGATTTTGGAAAGATATGTAAAAGAAATATTTTAAAGTCCCCACCATAATGACAAGAAAATAGATCATAGTGTAATTATGATTTGTAATTTCGATATAATTTTTCTTCAGTACGGAAACTGGTAAAGATTTGCATTTGTCATTATGTATATATTTAAAAAAAATTTAAAAAAAACTTCTAGCCAATTTTCAAAACATTCATTGGTCTAAAATCTAAAGAGCCACTTTCAGCTCCGCAGGTCTCAGACCGCTGCTGTAGTGAAATCCTCTGCTAATAAAATCTGTCCACAAGCAAAGTATGTAAACAACTAGAAAATTTCTGAAGAAATTTTGATGGGTGCCAATGAAGCTGCCCGCCCCCCAGTGTGTGTGGCAAATGTCCTAATGAGTGTGAGTCAGGGGCCTCTGATGTGTAGTGTGTGAGTTTGTTTGTGTGTGTGTGTGTGTGTGTGTGTGTGTGTGTGTGTGTGTGTGTGTGTGTGTGTGTATGTGTTGGGGAGAAGAAAGAAAAGAGGCGCGTGTCTGTAATTTTCCATTGACAGCAGTTAATGAGTGATATTCATAATAAACCAACAGTGTGGATCAATAAAAAGGGTGATTATCATTAAATGCATCCTGTTCTTCTGAAAGAGGACAAGAGAGAAAAGAAATGAGGCGTGCTGAGGCGTGCTGACGCGTGCGTCTACTGATACTCACTATATGTAAAGCAGGTATTGAGTGATATCAATTGAAAACCAATAAACAGTATGAATAGATCAATAACTGCATCCTGTTCCTCTGAACCACTGTATATTACTGTATATGGGCAGGTGTGTGCGTGATTCCAGTCGTCCACACAAACCGACTTCCTGCTCGTTAACGTCGTCCTGGCAACGGGGACACTTTGTAACTGCCATCTCAGTCAAACTGACACAGACAGAGATCACAGAGACTAATAGGAAATGAATGAACCCCCTGAACAACCGAGTGCTGTACGCAAACGAAAAGTCATCAAAATAATTCTTGAACCGTGAGCGCCAAAAGACTTTCAGGAATAAAGGGATGTAATTTATTTTGCTTTATTGTGAAGGGAATTTAAATGGCAGCAAGTTAATTAAATGAAGGCGATTTTTCAGTCCGGTCAGATTTGAATGGGGCTTCAATGGGAGGAAAAGTAGACTTTCTGACCTTTGGAGCTCCGTAACTCAAAAACCGTGCGTCTGAGCAATATTGGACCCGGGTCTAGATTGTAGCCAACTTGATTCCCGACGTTTTGGTGTAAAGCTTGTGCATGTACGACAAAAACTCTGGGCGTGAGAGCCATTTGTTTGAGGATTTCAGAAATTAATTTTTTAGAGTGCGGCTAGAGTGCGGTTCAAGTGGAGAGGGATTTTGGCCGTTTCTCTGATTTTTCATAAAACGTAACTCGCGATAGTGTCAAAACCGTACAAGATATGACAATATCCTTTCATTTGGTTAAAGTTTCATTTGTTGTGACCCATTTAAACTTTGAATGATGTTCCTAGGTAAAAGTATGGCTGAGCTGTAGAGCTCCAAAGTAGGCTGGGTTTTGGGATTTTCTGCCGCTCCTTTCGGTCAAAACCCATTCATTCCTATGGGACAAAAATTCGCAGTTTTTTGCAAATTACGTAAAAACCATAAGACTTTTGTAGAAGAAAAGTCATAGCACACTTCTCTGGGCCGAGACGCACGTTTTGATATAACTTTTGTGGGGGTGCTGGCAACGCCCTAGGAGGAGATACGCGCCGAAAATCGCGACGGAAACGGGAAAAGTTTAAAAATAAGATCGCGGAATAAACGCAAAGCGATAGTAATATGTGTGCCTCAATGCTTTACAGCATTGGCACCCATAATTACACTCACAACAGAACCCGTTACCTAAATTTACAGTCAGCCTATTCTCTGTCTCAAGCTGCCATGTATTAGAAAATCTGTACTCCTGCAGTTCATAGTGACGTCTTCATGATTGTATTGATCACACTGATCAAAGTAGTGAGCTATCACTTAATGGATTTGTCACATTGGATTTCTGTATTTACACGTGTTTAATATGTGCTTTTTAGATTAAAAAAAATAAATAAATTAAAAAAATAAATAAAGATGCCACATTTCCAAATAGCAGACATATTCAAGGCTAATCCGAACTACTTTTTCCACTGATATGGTGGTAATGTGGTGGAGCTTTGGCAGCTACACTCACGTGGATTCAATGCTGTGAATCAGGCAAAATGTGTTCCAAAGAAAAACACTGCCAAACATGTTTTGCTATCTGGGTTGTCACAGACACTTCTTTTGTGTTCGCGTGTGTACAGGGTCTGTCTTTCTGTTGCAGTAAACATCAAAAGTCACTTTCCTTATACGGATGTGTGTATTTTACATTGGCGTGATGAGAGCGGGACTGGCGAGCTGTCCAGGGTGTACCCCGCATCTCGCCCAAAGACTGCAGGGATAGGCTGCATTGGTCTAAGCGGTTTGGATAATGAATGAATGAATAATGAGAGTGGGCAAAATAATCTACATTCTTAGAAAAAACACAATTGTGGCATCTTCTTCTGTGTACCTTTAAATGGTTGCATGTAAACTATACTGTATAAGACTGTCCCCGTGGTTTCCAGGGGAACTGCTCTGCTTGCTACGTTTAGGCGTGCATGAGTAAGCGTTCTAAAATGGACTGAAATATGCACAAAACAAACACCTTCATGTATGCATATTTAACACGGAGCATTAATGAGCCCTTTGTGCAACCACATTTACCAACTTTTACCATAAATGTGTTCCCGTTGTATTTTAATCCTTACAACTAGAAGACTTAAAATGTTTTCTTGTTGTTTTAAAAACAAAAATGGTTTCTACTTAAACAAAAGCCTGCCTATAACATATCCTGTATTCTCATTTAAAACAGAAAACTGAATTTAACAATTCAGATGTAGCTCAGAATACGTTTAAAACAATAATCCTTTGCATTCTGTAGGTTATTGTTTTGTCAGTAAGTTTTCTGTGAATGGATTTATTCTTCAGTACATAAATGAAAGTCAACAAAAAACATGAACAGAATCCCTCTCATATCTTATCAGCCCACAGTCCAACATGCTGCGTTGACACGGATGTCTGCAGACGACTCACCTCATCTGGTTGGCTAATCTCAAACAAGTCCAGTCTGTTGTTATTCCACTGTCGGATGATTTCAGATAATTTCTCCCGATCTGCTTCCTCTGGCATTGTTCAGACTGAAACGTTTTCATCCAACAACTTTCATGTAAATCCACAGAAGACTTGGACTGTGAAGTTCTTTTCTGCAGTGGGTCTTTTCCCTATCTGAACCCTTCCCTTCTCAATCTTTCCCCAGTTTGTTATAAGCTCATTGTCCTCTGCTGTGAGATCTTATAATTGCCTAATTTATCCCAACATCACCCCCTCCTCCATGACCCCTTGCCCCTTATTTAACAGGTCAGTGGAGTTTTGTTGAATGAAGCAAATGTGCATAATAATCATATTTATGACAAACACAAGAACCCTGACGGTTATCACAAAAGTTAATATTTTCTTCAGATTTTTTCTTCATTTTAGGGCAAAAACTGCATCATTTAATGGTTAATGAAGTTGCATCAAAAAAACATTATGTATTTCTAGCAATGTTACATTGCATCTGAAGCGTTTTCACGGTCCCCATGAGAGATTTCCATCTACTTTTCTAAAGAGATATTTACGCTTGAGGGAATCCAACTTCTCATGCATACCAGTCATTTTCAGCACAATTTACATGTCTCCCCATTCATTCTGCCCTTTGTATGTGGGACAGCTTTTGTTGGCTGATCCAAAGCCTTTCGAGTAAAACTTCTATGGAACAAAAGCCTTAACAAAAACATCCCTTAATTGCATATACAGTATAGCACAAAAATGGAACAATCAAGGCTATTGTTGTCTGGATTTCGAGTTTATGCAATGTTGATCCATCTGAGAAACAAACAGACAGCTACAGCCGCTCAGCATTATTTATTTTTTATCTGCATTTCACAGAGATTCAAACAGACCAGCATGGCCGTGATATCTGGGAATACCCGAGTCCTCCTGAAGACGGCTTTCATGCATATTATGTAAGTTTTGAAGAAAAGTTCATCGTGTTTTGGTAGTTAATCTTAAATGGACAAAATCTAACTGGGGAGAAAGTAACAGCTTCTATTAATCTTAATATAATATGAAGATGGAAATAAAACGGAAGCAGCTGCAGACCAAAACACAACATCTCTGACATGGGTCAAGTTTAATAAGTTGAAAATGGGAACATCAAGGTAAATTTTCCTTTGTAAACAACATGGGATTAATCTTCTTATTGAATGGATTCACTTGCTCTTAGAGTCAGTCGTGGAAGTCTCCACTTTGTGATCTTTCACAGATTGTATTGCTATGTGTCGATGTGGTGAAGAAAGTATCCAACATAGGCTTTCTGCAGATGATAACCACCCATTGTGGATCAGCATCTCCAAATCTGGGACCATGGATCTCTCTCCCCTAAGGTGAAGAGGGAGCATCCATTTCAGGAGGCTGAATTTCAGTATTTGGGATTCAATTTTGGCAAAGTGATGATAAAGGGGCATCATCAGTCAGTCTGAGATATTGACTTTAAGATGGCTGCAGCCTGAGCAGTCACATATTTCACTGATTTTTAGGGGATGTGTAAAATTTACAAATATGTACAATGACAAACACAAGTGACAAAACCAAACTCTCTCTGCAGGGAGGGTGGGTTTACCCTTCACCCCACACAAAATAGGGTGAGAAATTTACAGATGTGGGAGGAGTTTTGAGTAGAACTCCCCCACACCAAGAGAGCTATGGGAATTTCTGAATCTCAGTTTTGGAGACATCCTGCCTGGTAACATAAAAACATGAAAGAGGTCAAAAATCTAACATACCACTCAATCCTGTTCACCTGTAACTCAGTTATAAGTGTAATCATCCACAGCCTTGTGGCAACAGAACATCCTCGATAAAGATAATAAATAATTTTTACTTCTAAAATATCTGCACTCTCAAAGTGTGAGATTGTAAAGATATTAATGTCCTCATAACTCAAGTTCACACCTTTGAAGGGCTCAAAATAATGTAAGTTGATAATAACACCCTCTGCAGATCTTCTTACAGTCATTTTCACAGGCTTTACAAGTAAAGGGTAGATTACAATAACACACATGGCACATGGCAGCCGCACAAAATGGTCGAAGAACAATCCCGCTCTTCATGGCTCAGTCCGTTATCACAGAATCATTGCTTCTTCCTTTTCTGTCCCCCTGGCAGAAAACATACACATAAATCTTCATTAAGAAATCAAGTTAGCCTTTTTCTTCTACTTTGGTTTAGACATGTTTACACCTTTCAGTATCTATTATTTACCAGTCTTTTTCATTAGCTTCATTCTTTTCTTTTTTACAAGTGATGACACATATTTGTTGTCTTTATCAATGTGTTTCTTTAATGCTGCCAACACAGTATTACAGTTGCATCATTATCTGTTGTTCTGATAACAAAATCAGTTAATTGTTAATTCACCTTCTCAGATTCTCTACATCTTCTGGTTTCTGGCAGGGCAACTCTGCTAATCTCAGGAAAGAGTGTCACTAGTACACTGTACACAACCGACACATCTTAAACAAATTGGACATTATTACTTTGTCCGTATATATTTAACTGCGTCTGTGATTTTTCTGTGCCAAAACGAAAGAATAATTTTACTATAAGGAATAAGAGGCAGCTCCTGGCCAGTCTGTAAAGAAAGAATGGAGCAACAGCTGCTATAATGTCACTTGCTGATGAATACACTGACACTCCCAGATTTCTATAAGAAATTAGCAAGAAAATTAAGCTACATTGAAGAATCTTATAATGTTACTCCTCACAGCACTTTGAACCTGAAGCAATCTCTTAAGTGGAGTATGTACATTTTATTCATGTTATTTTTAAGTTTTTACATTTTTCAATGCATTTTTTCTTTCTTAAAAATTGATTAATGTAACAAATAAAAAAGGATGGATCAATTGAACGTCAGCGAGTGTTCATGAATGTGTGAAAATCATAAACTTTATATGTTTGTGGTTGTGTATAGCATGTTAGCTATTGTTAGCATGCAACGTATTTTCATTACTGATACATATAGTATCTACGAAAAACTATGCTCAAAGTTATGTAAGATCTGCTACGTATTTCCAGCAACCAGTGCGCCTGCGTGAAGAGAGGAATTAGTGCGCCTGCGCATGCCGCAAATTTTCCTGGATGGTCTGGACGGTTCGGACGTTCAAAAATACTAGCATTGATGATGCTGTAGCATGCTAACATCAGCTAACAAAGAAGTTTAGGCCATTCACACTTGTTGAGGTTTAAAATGTAGATGTGACTGGTAAACAAACAAACAAAGAGTTTATATGAACAGAAATGTCCTTTTTTCCTTTTTACATTTTTATTCTCACTGCATTGGTATTAGGTCAACATCCTCACTGAAGGTTCATGTTACATTTGTGAAACCTATTTTCCCCAATTATAAATCTAGTTGTGTCATCCTAATAAAGTATTATGGTTGTCTAAATCTTAAAGAGCATTAACTTTAAACTGGTATGACAAGTACTAGTCTCTCATTGAAAGTAGCTTACTATATTTTGACTTATTCCACCACCACATCCCACTATCTCACTGTTGAATCATGGACACCCATCAATAGAAAATAGCAAATAAACACATATCTAAAAATTGAAGGCACCTCACAAATTTAGCGTCTTTATTATGACCCACTACATTTAATAGACAAACTAAGTTTTTGCACGCCTTAATGAGAGAATGTGTGCAGTACAGTGAAAAATAAAATGATCCTTTCTCCAAAATGATTCATCTTATAATTTCTGTAAATCTGGCTCTAGTTATCTTGGAATCCTTTCTTTCTTAATTGTGATTAAATCTCTCCAGGCAGGATTCAAACTACTGGTTTGTTACTGGTCTGAATCAGTCAGTGTGCTGTAGATAGTGGTGGTGGGTTTAACATGCAATGGCGCCTGTTTGTTGATTCAGATGTGATTCCATTTTTATGTTTTGGTTTTATGTTTGTAACTCTCACAGGCAAAGTTTTCCTCTAATCATGTAGTTTTGAAAGTAGCACCATTTTTACAAATAAAATAAATAAATTTTTAACCAGGGAGTATCTACAAAGAAAAAAAAAAAAAAAAAGAGTCCAGCTGGAGGAACTATCACTAAATCTCCAGAGTTTCCCTTTAGTTGTTTAGTTGTACAAACTTGTGGATACTAAAGGGACGACAAGGCAGGCAATGCACCAGTGAAGTTAGTGACGGCCATTAGGGAGCGTCGGTCCACTCTATCCACCAGCAGATAGAAGACGAGCCCAGTTGGCAGCTCCACCATGGCGAAGATGAAGAAATCCAGGAACAGTTTGCCACCAGTGAGACCCAGTCGCAGTACCAGGGCTTGGAACACAACAGTGCTTGTAAACCTGTATCAGAGGAATATTGCATAAATTACCACCATCCTAAATAAAGAATTGGATTGTTGTTCTGTACTGTTGTATGCACTCAGCTGACTCACCAGGCATATGTTAAAATTAATGTGATTTTTCTAATAAGCGGAGTCTTATTAAATCCTTAAATGACACAGGGTGGAAATCTTTCCTTTTCTCCAAAATCATCTGAAAAACAATACACAGCATTTACTTTTAGCTTAATTCACCTTGTAAGGATGTGTAGTCTTTCTACTTTGAAAATGGTCATACCTTTGGAAGATAATCATATGGCAAAGAACTGCCATTATATTTTGCAATGTCGTCTGCAATGATCATGGCCTTTGATGTTCTTTTTTGGGAAAACAGCCAGCATGGAGACTCAGCAACCATTCTTTAATTAAAAACATACATCTACAGTACCAGTCAAAAGTTTGGACACATTTTACAATTGGATTTAATGGGAAAGTTTGTCCAAACTTTTGACTGATACTGTATCTTCAAAATCAGAGTTCATGTGATGATGTTTTTTGTGATGCAGTTATTTTCACACCAGTGAAATGAGATAATGGGGAAGCAAGGAAGACTTACGACCGGCTGCAAAGTCCTTTAGGAAGATAGAAAGTAAGCCAAGGCAGGCAGGATGGCCATACCAATGGACTAAAACACTCAACACACCATGGACACAAATTGCTGTTGTCTGCTCCAAAGAACTCAATCACTGTGAATGATAGTAGTTTTTGATGGCAAATGGATAAACTGACATCAGATATTTAATATTGGGCATTTTATGTCAAAGTTCTTTGTAAATTTAGACTTGTTGGGTCATGATGATTAATTTTGTGTTTTTTATCCGAGGTCATTTCAGGTCAATGGCACTGAGAGGCCCAAAGGCATTCCAAAAAATACGTTTGAACATACCAAGCACATAGTTGGCCACCCACGCTCCCTTTCCGCAAAACCCCTGTAAAAATCGTAAGATGAGTAGCAGTGTGTACCATGGGGACAGCATCACTCCCACGCCTCAAAGTCCCAGGCCAAGCATCGAGGCAATGAAGCAGGATTTTCTACCAAACCAGTGGAAAACCAGGGAGCGCTTGTTACTGTTAAGTTACTTGAAAATACTGTTTACCTGAAGGTGCATAATATACCTGTCAGCCAGTTACCCAGTGACAAATGATCCAACAAAAATGCCAGAGAAACCTAGATTAGGTCCCCAACCCAGGAATTTTCACACACCAAGGGAAAAATAAATTTTTCCATTTTTGACCGTTGTTTTATATATTTAAATATATATATAAATACAATTTGAAAGCCAAATCTTAGCTTCTCCTCTGACTGCCTCTGGAGTCAGAGGAGGATTTCTCCAAGCTGTCCTGTTGACATCTTGTCGTTTATGTTAACGTTATTGACTTTGGGGTCGGCTTGGTTCATGTTACACAGTTACATGTACATTATGTGGCACTGCAACAGATAACCTTTTCGCAAGCTGTATTTCGAGTGAAAACTGCCTCATAGTTAAGACCAATACTTGTTTTAGTTGTGAGGAGATAAAGAAAAACTGTACCAGTCTCAGAGACGATGGTGCTGTTGCTTGTGCCAAATATCCATCTGCCATCACAGAGCTTTGTCTGGTTAGCATTAGCTGACAGCTGCCAGTCAAGGCCACCACATGTGATTTGGATTTTCTTCCAGTCCACTGAAAACCTCTCACATTGACTGGAGGATCCTAACTCTTGAGAGTGGGGAGCGCTCACTTCACCCAACTGGACCTCTGTCCAGCCACATTGCTCCTGGAGATGCTCAGATCCAGGACTCCAACACCAGTGATCAAGAATGTGCCCGAAGAAAACATCTCTACAAAGCAGAAAAGCAAAAATGATCAACGGCAAAGAGCCGAGCGTGACAACCTTTTTCTGGAGAGGCCCAAAGTCTCCTACAAGCTCAATGAGTCTGTCTACACTTGTCATCTCTGCTAATCATCAAGAGTGTAATAAAATGGCATCCGTTCAAGCTGCTGCACTCTGATAGTGTCTAAGAAGCGTCACATTTTTAAAGAGACGAGGGACCAGACTGCTGATTAAAGTCCCTCTCTTTTTTCTTACTCTTTGGTTTGCATGTCATCTTTTCAAGAAACTGAGCAAGCTCTTTATACCATTAAAAGTGTGCCTTTATCTAAGCTTTGTGCCTGGGCTTATGTTTGCAAGATGTGGTTTGCTCTTTTAGTTTGCACGCCACCCTATATTACCAGTTAGAGGTACTAAATCTCTCCTCCAAGTTCTCACTAATAATCCATTAATAGATCTATCATGGGTTCATAATGATGTCTTTTAGTTTGTGTTATGAAATCTAAAATTAAACCTTAACTTAAGATGGTGCATTTCACAGAAACATTAAATAAATGTAAAAGCAACGATATGACTGACTAACCTCTGCGTGATGAGAATGTGGTCTGTCTCATTCTGACAACAGGCCAGCACTTTTTTTTTTTTACACTGAATAATTTGTTTTAGTTTGGATTAATTGTTACTTAACTACCTCCAGGATGTACAGTACCTATCAAAAGTTTGGACACATTTTCCCATTGTATTTATTTATTGTGTCCAAATTTTTTAGTGTATTCTTTGTTGTTTTTGTTGTTGTTTTGGGTTTTTTTCTGCTTCTCTTAAAGCTGGTTTATACAGAAGGAGATCTGTCACAGAAATAAGCCATGAAATTATATAGGGTCTCTAATGCATTTAACATTGTAACCTTGTGTAAATGTGTCCAAATGTTCATTCATTCATTCACTCATTCATTCATTCATTCATTCATTCGTTATCCGTACTGCTTAGTCCAATTAAGGGTCGCGGGGATGCTGGAGCCTATCCCAGCAGTCTTTGGGTGAGATGTGTCCAAATGTTGTCCCATTAATTTCACTTGGATCATGCTGAACAAAGAGGATCATCTTTTCCTTTTTCTAAGCAACATTCACCGAACACTCAACCAAAAACAGACAGTGAGATCAAACATCGAGGAAAACACTTTGAATGCTCTGACAGATGTGTGGTTTTCTTTTGTCTTTGTTATATTTTTAGCTGACTGTATTAAAGGCACATTGTTATAGTATGTTTAGTAAAGTATTGCAAATATCACACTCAATATACTGATTAAGATGTTTGATTATTATTATGATGTTTTATTATTATTATAAAATAATTTTAGATAAAAAAAAAAAAAGAACTAATCATATGTACATAAACAGACATGAACATTTTGATATTAAATGAAAAGCTTCTGGTATGTCGCATAGTTTTTTCCTTTATTAAACAATAAATTATCCCGAACTAAGTAACAGCAGTTATACTATAATAAATACATTACTGTGAGACTGTGAGTTGCACTAAACAAGACATTTCATCACCGAATTCTTTAGGATTTTACTTATCAAAAAAAAAGTCATAAAAAAAGAGAAAAGTTATTTGTAAAACAGATGCTAGGTGGAGTGATTGTCACAATCCATGCTGAAAAGTGAGGAGGAAGAACCGAAATGAAGGACAAAGAGATGGAAGAGGCAGGATTTTTTTGAATAAACAAAATGTGCTTTTTCAGAATCTAACCTGAAACAAACATGACAAACAATCAGCCAATAAAAAACAAATAAAACCTGAAGATACTGAAGGCAACTAGATGTTGCAATCAGAACAAGAAGTTCTTTTTTGTGTTTGTTGTTGTTGCTGTTTGGACCATTTAAAAATGTTTAAAAATGTTAAAATAAAGAAAGAAACAAAAATAGTTTGCTTTCATGTACAATATAAAGTATTAATGTGTGACGTCAGAATTATTGTAGTGCAAAAAGTGTTCCCTAGGGAGCAGAATATATGTATCAGACTGTATAAAATGCGTTTTTAACAATGCTTTAATATGTAATCATGGAATAGATCACAAAAACTGATATAGCTTACATGATACATTAGACATTAAAGGTTGAAAACTTCAACTAGCTTCAAAACTGCTGGCGTTACCACCTTTGTAAGCTCAACAGGAACTGTTCATTAAATGACTTGACTTCTCAAATGTAAAAGCAGAGGGGGATCATACTTATGTTTGATAGGAGTATTCCCTAAATCTGAAACAATGCCAGACTTTGCCAAGGTGTAATTCATTGTGAATAATTTTACAAGGCTAGAAAATTGCATTTATACCTGCAATTTAAACAATACAAGAATCTTGAAGAATAGATTAAACTGTGTTTAATTATAATTTAACACACAAAGTTGAGTTTAAAAGTAGCATTTGAATAGACGTAAATGATCAAGTTTATTTTTTTTGTTCTGTCAAATCAAACAACTTTTATCATTTCTCTCTGAACTTTTATCAACTCAGTGTGAGAACCTCTGATATCATTCCTGCTGTTTCCATGTTTGTTTTGGTTTCTCTCTGCTGTTGCTGCAGTTTCACTGGGCAGACAACATTTCTTCCAATGAGGGTCGGTCTAATGGACTCTGGCAGCTGTGAGAGTACAGAACCCTCCCATCTTCATCCAAAACAACGTCTCCTCCCAGCTGGAACACAAACACAGTCTTATCATCTCATTTTAAGAGAAAGAGTAAAAGCATTTTGGTACCAGTAAAAAAAAACTATATCACCAGCTAGATTCGTCAGTAGGAGTCAAATTATTTTCATTTGAATGGACATAATTATGACTGAAAGAGATGATTGCCTCCTGCATATTTCCATTTTCTCATAGCTGCTTATATTTACTCATGCATGGCGTATAACTACTGTGTTTTAGTTGGAGGAAGAGTTAAAGAGAGAGAAGTGGGACTTGCTGAGAAATGAACCTGAAACATGTCGTCTTGAATGGATGGAAGTCCTCGTGGAAACTCCTTTTTGTCTGCTACATATTCAGCGTAAAGCAGCATGTTACTGAAGTTTAACACTTTCCTCAGAGATGTTTCCAGACCTAATGCAGCGTAAATCTGTAAAACAGCACAGATTACTTATCAAGCAGACTAAGAAATAAAGTTTTCACTCCAATTCATACATATCCTATAATAGAAACCAACTGATTGCATTGAATCAAGACTTCGATCCAATCCCCCATCCTGAGGATGCATGCGGTGACAGTGGGAAGGAAAAAACTCCCCAGAATGCAAAGTCCATTGAATCACAGCAGCCATGCATGTTTTCAGTTGTATCCTATTTAGGGATCATTCAATTTCAGCTAATTATTCCTTGAATTTTAATGGTTTGAGTCTATTTGGTAAACTAGCACCGTTCTGCAGTATGTCACACCTTCAGCATGACAGAGGCACACCTACAGAAGATCTGGACACAGTATGGTTGTATTGAGGGTAAATGAGTCTGTTACCTGATTCATCTCCAAATCCTTGATGTGCAGGCGGCAGAGCAGACAAGAGAACTGACGGATTAACACCAGCAAAGTCTTTTTACCTCTTCCAAAATATTTCTGCAGCTTTACTGTCCTGAAAAAGTTAGAAATAAACAACACTGAACATTTCTGAAGAATATTGGACATGTCTAATGTATCATGCAAGACATTTTCTCGTCCCAGTGTCCCAACCAGCAGTGGTCCGAGGTCCACAAACATTAAATCTCTATCCTTCAGATGCCACTATCACAGACATGCCGGTATTTCTATCAAATTTCACAATAATGACAATGTTGCGTTTGATTTTAAATAGTTAGTTGCCTGTCTTTCTGTCTTCCTTACCTTACTTACTTGATACAGAGGGAATGGTGGATAATATATATAAATACAATTTAGGATACACTTACTTGCTTGTTACACATTTAATGATCGGAATGAATGGTGGATAATACTTTCTGCAATAAAAATGATTTAAGAAACACTCTGGGAACTTTGATTCTTTGAAATAAAATTTTGCATCATGCTCTGGACACAACCAAGAGGTAAGATGTGTACTTGCCCTCTTAAATGATAGTTTGTCTCATATAACATAAGCAATGATCTCACTGCCCTTCACTGATTAGGCCAAATATAACAGCTGCAGCTGACCGAGCTGCAGCTTTTGTTGCCAGAGCCGGTTACTTTGGCAACGCATCACAATGAAAGATATAAAATTTTAATGGTAAAAACCAGCATCAACATATTATTAAATGATTCAATATTTCTTTCATAATTGACCATGGTATAAGCATGGTAAAGCACTTTAAGGTTCCATTATCAGAAATGAATGAATGTTGTGAAAGCCGGTTCACACCTCTGTGTCGTCCATTAATTTCTAATAATGGACAACTTGTAGAACATCATCCCTTCTTTTAAATGCACAGACGGTTTTACCATCTTACTTAAAGTATTTTATTTTATGGTGAATGATCCAAAGCTGATCTGCTGGCTAAGAATATAAGATGTAAAATCCCTTTTTTATAATAAGCAATTAAATAAAAATAAAAATCCATGTATGTTGAGTTTGATGCAAATGGGGAATAACAGTCAAAAATGAGTTATTTTAGATGCCACATTGATGTTGAATTCAAACCTAAAGGTACAGTGTGAAAGAATTACCGATATCTAAAGATGGGCAAGAATAATCAATATCTTCCAGACATGAAAATGTTTATATGTGAGAGTGAATCCAATGCATCCATGAATGCTCTACACTTCATTATTATGTCTTCTTCTGTGGTCTTTTAAAGCTCAGAGGGTTTTCATGTCACAGTTTTTTGTCCACTCAGAGACACTATATTAAAAATGGTGACACAATTATGCCAGCTGCTATATAAATGGCTAAATATAAATGGCTTATTCTAAGAGAATAAAAACATAATAGTAATTTTGGTGACGTGATAACATACCAATAGAAACACAGTTTTTGATGACATATTTAATTTTTTTTGTTTCTGAATTTTGGTTACAAACTTCAGTGTTTCTACATTGAAGTTTCAAGATCAGCCACTCGAATGACAGCTCAGTTAATTTCTAATCTTCACAAACTACATAATCTTCAATAAAGAAAAAAAAAGACTTTCAATTATTTAAAAAGATCATATTGGAGAAAAAAAAACATATTCATTATTATTGAAATAACTGTTAAAATACTTGCATTATTGAAAGAGTTGTGGGAAAAAGTCTGTCAGTGACGAGGAGAAGTGAAAAATTTACAAAGTTTATTGAACGTAAAATAAGAAAGAAGAGAAAAATGCAAATTGCAATTTGGAGACACAGTTCAGAAGTCCGACAGCAGAAGTCTGAAATGCTCTAACTGAGTTCCAAACTAAACCATCCTTTACCTTCGCATAAGGGCGTCAATTGCCTGCCCGAAATCAATGTTATTCTAAACAAGCATCGTCCGTTATTAGCTGTCACACTCTTCAAAGGAAAAGATTTGTAGTTAATCAGATCCCAGATGTCTGAATGCAGACATCTCAGGGCCTCTACACATTATGTCTGTAAGGAAAATAAGTGTAACCAAGCTTAAGTTCTTACGTTCAGCATGACCTCCTCAGACCTACACAGCAACCCTCAGAAATGAATATATGCTAAGGATTATAAGATATATGAAAATCTAGAGCAGAACATTAAATTTCCACAACAAAAGTCAGTAGTTGTATATTTTGTTTACTTAAAAAACAAATTCACAACAAATGAAGGTCAGATTAACAAGGAAGGAGATTATGGAACAATGACGGCTCCGTCTTTTTCCTTCTTGTTCGCGTTTTCACCATTTTGAGGCAAGAACGATTCAATCTAACCAGGCAACGATTGTTGTCAATGAAAGAAATGACAGCATTGTTTGCAGGCAAAAACATCCTTAGATTGCCAGCTTTATCCTAATTAAAAATTATCTATTCATGTTGTGGTGTAGAATCAGCAGTTTGCAGAGTTTAGTTTGGTCTGCAGTGTCATGGATTTCCATGCCTCTGTGTGTGTGTGTGTGTGTGTGTGTGTTTTCCTCCCTCCCTTTGGGGTTTACAGGAGGCGTGGCCTGTGGTTAAACAGCACAGCTGTGAGGAATCAGGTTTATTGCACCTCACCTGCTTAAAAAAACCCAGGCTGATCATCATTCAATGCTGGATGTGTTTCCTTCCCCTTGAGCCTAAACAGCCTCACATGAAACCTGTTTGTCTGCTCGCCACCCTGCCCAGAATCCTGAGCCATCAACGTCTGCTACTCTGGTCTAACGTCCCAAATAAACCTGTTCAACCTTCCTTGCTGGAATCTTCTCTTCCTTGGGTCCAACTCACCTGGTGACATGCAGGTGTTTGCATCTTGAGCTCTAGGTTGCTTACAGACACGTATTACCAAAGCAGAACGTGCATTTCACGTGATTTAATGTTGTCATTTTCATGCAAATCCAAAATAAGAACTAGATACACACACTGTTTCAAAAACTGTCCCGTTAGCTGATTTGTGCTGCAGCTAATATATATTTAGCTTTTTTTCTTTTTGATAACTTAATAAAAACCATTCATTTATCTGGACACACACACTGACTTGTGCAGCAACACACAGGTTGACATGTTAAAATGTAACAGTAAACGGAGCTCTTGCTTAAGAAAGTAAAAGGATTACTTGAATTGCAAAACTAATGTGGAATTTTACAAAACTTCTAATGGGAACTTAAAAGAAAAGACTGATCAGACTCACTCTCCTGATCTGGCATCGACGAGAGGCACATCTGGTAAAGTGCATCTTGATTGATGGTTCCTGTGCAGTGTTTTCCCACTCAGTTGTAAGTCATCATCCAGACGCTGCAGAAAGGCGTCCCACTGCACCTGTGTTACATTGGCTGCACTCAGTAAAAGCTAAACAGATTCAGCCAAGTGTGATTCTTTTTTTTTTCACATTTCAGTGTCTCACCTCAAGCTGTTGAAATTCCTTCACAGCATCCCACAGGGCAAGACAGCTGGAATCATTAGCAACAGAGTCTGTTATTTAGTTCACTGCAATTTCTAAATAAATAAGCAAGATCAGTGTCTTTATTTAATGCAGTATGAGTGCAATAAGCATGGAACACAGAGACGTATAAGTTTTTACACTTCACGAGATTTGATTGACTGATTACTGAGGTTTTGAATTTTATGGATAGTTTATGTCGTGTCAAATTTTGTGCTGAAGTCAGAAGCAATCGGGGTTTTACCTGCAGTAGAGAGCTGTCAGAGCACTCTCGGTTTACTGAACCAGCCAAGAATTCTAACAAGGAGCAAAGCTGCTCAGAAAGGGTCACAGAAGAGCGCATTTTAAACATCTTTAATGACCCAAACTCTCAAAATGTCACATGGGTTTGAACAAGTGCTTCATATATTGTGAAGTGTTCTGCTTTGAGCCTGATCGAAGGTTGTTTTCTTTGTCACTTTTCCTTCCTGATGCTGAGAGTGCTCCCACTGCTTTCTCCTGCATATAAGGCAGAGACTGCTCGCAAAGGGTAGGACTAAGATATAAGGTAAAGAGTTGAATTTTAATCTGTTGTGACAGGTGATTACACGCCCGTGTAGCATCTTGGAGGACATGGGACGTGAATGAAGGAAGGAGATAAGATAGGACTCCACAGAAGGAGAAAAGCAGGAGGACTGGCAGCAGAAGGAAGAGTTTGAAGTTTGACTGAATGGGAAATCTGTAGGATGAAGAACCCAAACGTCAGGAAATGAGGGCAGATGACACAAAATATCACATTAATAAGCCTCTTAGGGCTGAGGCTTATTCAGGAACTTTCATTGGGAACATCTGGGTGAAGAAATTTACACATTTCATCAGCACTACTTCTTCCATCCTTGTCCCAACTACTGCTTCCTAGATGTAGCAGCAATATTTCCAGCTGTAAGAAAGCAGTTTCATGTAGCTATTTCTGCTCTTTCTTCACCACACTGAAAGATCTTTTTAATCCCCTTGATGTTTGATGCTGTTTGATGGTGATGTTATTCTTGCTCTTACTGATTGTTTTTGGCCCATAGCTCCTCTGCATCCTGTTTCTTTGTGACAGACAGGCTGTGAAATTAGAAGAAAGACTGTCAGGCCCCCGTGAGGCTCATAAATACATCACAGTGGTAAAATAAGCAAATAAGCAAACACTGTAACAGAGACTGTGTGTGCTGAAGGTAACCTGCTATACAGAGCTGCACCCGCTTCAATCAGACCCAGCAATGAATCCTTTCGCTCTATGCGGATTTTCTGCCTGATGAATTCCTCCTTAGAGCCTGTGAGGTACAACATGAGTTAGGTTAGCGTGTAAAAATCCATGTGTTGACTTTCCATGTATAATGATTGACAGGCCTCCTGCCTGTGACGCTCAGAAGTACCACTGTAATTTGTCAGCCAGCTGCAGAACGCCGTGTCTGCATGTCTATTTTTATGTGCACTACACAAAACGCTGCCTACCTTCATTGCTCTCCTTCTTTGCCAGGTCCAGCAGAGCTTTGCCGGTTTCAACAAAAGCTCTGAGAGCTTTTGCGCAAGAAACTGCAGTCGGCGCTGATCCCGCGGCCATTTTGGGTCTGTTATTGGTTGAAGAGATGTGCAACTTTTTATCAGTGACCCCGCACAGCAACATCTCAAAGGTTCAGTCAGGGTATCAAGTTCAGTTTGGGATGCTGAGTAAAACATAATTCAATCATTTCCTAACCTGAGGTTTACACCAAACATGCAATATGAAGGTTCCTTTTTAGCCCTTCAGGACCCGACTCATGAATAGAAAAAATGGTCAGAAAAGTCCTGTTTTTTTTTTTAAATATCTTAGGTCTTTATTTAACCCTCTAACAAAATGTAACAGTTTTCTTTTATTTATTTATTTATGTATTGGGAAGGGGAGGGGAATATTTACCATTTGTTACCATGTCAAAACTACTATAGTGCAATCTTCAGCTTCCTGGTGTCTATTAGGAGGCAGAAGACACGTATCAGATTGTGTTCAACAGGGTTTCTAGCAAAGTTTTTTTTTTTTACCATAAAATGGTCCAAAACGTCTCAGAAACTGTGTGTATCAAATATGATACATTTAGCTTTATGGGGTAATACTTCATTTTTCTGCTGGGTTTGATGCTGCAACATGAGCATGTGCACCACTGTGTTGCATCTCCTCTTCTTTTAAGGTTTTGATCAATCTCGCTTTGTGCTGCTGTTTTTGGTTACACCATGCACCTTTTTTTTTTTCAATTTATGACAAGACCCCTCGGCCTGCAAGCCAGTTCGGACATATGACTCTTGTGGAGTCATGTGGATTTAACACGTGCTGAATGTTGTCATACCTCCCGTGGGCTCACCATCTGCGGGAGGAGCCGTAGGGGTCGGGTGCAATGTGAGCTGGGCGGCAGCAAGGGGCGGGGACCCTGGCGGTCCGATCCCCGGCTGCAGAAGCTGGCTCTAGGGACGTGGAACGTCACCTCTCTGGTGGGGAAGGAGCCTGAGCTTGTGCGCGAGGTTGAGCGGTTCCGACTAGATATAGTTGGACTCACCTCGACACATGGCTTGGGCTCTGGAACCAGTACCCTCGAGAGGGGCTGGACTTTCTTCCACTCTGGAGTTGCTCATGGTGAGAGGCGCCGAGCAGGTGTGGGCATTCTCATCAGCCCCCAGCGTGGTGCCTGCACGTTGGGGTTTACCCCGGTGGATGAAAGGGTAGTTTCCCTCCGCCTCCGGGTGGGGGGACGGGTCCTGACTGTTGTCTGTGCTTATGCGCCGAACAGCAGTTCAGAGTACCCACCCTTTCTGGGGTCCTTGGAGGGAGTGCTGGAGGGTGCTCCTTCTGGGGACTCCATTGTTCTGCTGGGGGACTTCAATGCTCACGTGGGCAATGACAGTGAGACCTGGAGGGGAGTGATTGGGAGGCATGGCCCCCCCCCCTCTGAACCCAAATGGTGTTTTGTTATTGGACTTCTGTGCTCGTCATGGATTGTCTATAACGAACACCATGTTCCAGCATAAGAGTGTCCATATGTACACCTGGCATCAGGATTCCCTGGGCCGCAGTTCAATGATCGACTTTGTAGTCGTATCGTCGGACCTGCGGCCACATGCCTTGGACACTCGGGTGAAGAGGGGGGCGGAGCTGTCAACTGATCACCACCTGGTGGTGAGTTGGCTCAGATGGTGGGGGAGGAAGCCGGTCAGAGCTGGCAGGCCCAAACGTGTTGTGAGGGTCTGCTGGGAACGTCTGGCTGAGTCCCCTGTCAGAGCGAGCTTCAACTCCCACCTTCAGCAGAGCTTCGAACATGTCCCGGGTGAGGCGGGGGACATTGAGTCCAAATGGGCTGTGTTCCATGCCTCTATTGCTGAGGCGGCCAGCCGGAGCTGTGGCTGCAAGGTCGTTGGTGCCTGTCGTGGCGGTAATCCCAGGACTCGTTGGTGGACACCAACAGTGAGGGATGCCGTCAAGCTGAAGAAGGAGTCCTATCGGGCCTTCTTGGCCTGTGGGACTCTGGAGGCAGCTGATGGGTACCGACGGGCTAAGCGGCATGCGGCTTCGGCCGTTGCCGAGGCAAAAACTCGGGCATGGGAGGAGTTCGGCGAGGCCATGGAGAAAGACTTCCGGACGGCTTCGAGGAGATTCTGGTCCACCATCCGGCGGCTCAGGGGGGGGGGAAGCAGTGCTCCATCAATACTGTGTACAGTGGAGATGGGGAGCTGCTGACCTCAACTCGGGACGTTGTGGGTCGGTGGAGGGAATACTTCGAAGACCTCCTCAATCCTACCAACACGGCTTCCCATGAGGGAGCAGAGCTGGTGGACTCAGGGGTGGACTCTCCTATCTCTGGGGCTGAAGTCGCTGAGGTGGTCAAAAAGCTCCTTGGCGGCAAGGCCCCGGGGGTGGATGAGATCCGCCCGGAGTTCCTTAAGGCTCTGGATGCTGTGGGGCTGTCCTGGCTGACACGCCTCTGCAGCATCGCGTGGACATCGGGGGCAGTACCGCTGGATTGGCAGACTGGGGTAGTGGTCCCCCTTTTTAAGAAGGGGGACCGGAGGGTGTGTTCCAATTACAGGGGAATCACACTCCTCAGCCTCCCTGGTAAGGTCTATTCAGGGGTCCTGGAGAGGAGGGTCCGCCGGATAGTCGAATCCCGGATTGAGGAGGAGCAGTGTGGTTTTCGTCCTGGTCACGGAACAGTGGACCAGCTCTATACCCTCTCTGGGGTCCTGGAGGGGGCATGGGAGTTTGCCCAACCAGTCTACATGTGCTTTGTGGACCTGGAGAAGGCATTCGACCGTGTCCCCCGGGGGCTCCTGTGGGGGGTACTCCGGGAGTATGGGGTACCGGACCCCCTTGTACGAGCTGTCCGGTCCCTGTACGACAGGTGTCAGAGCTTGGTCCGCATTGCCGGTAGTAAGTCGGATTCGTTTCCGGTGAGGGTTGGACTCCGCCAAGGCTGCCCTTTATCACCGATTCTGTTCATAACTTATATGGACAGAATTTCTAGGCGCAGCCGAGGGGTTGAGGGGATCCGACTTGGTGGCCTCAGGATTGGGTCCCTGCTTTTTGCGGATGACGTGGTCCTGTTGGCTTCGTCTGGTCGTGATCTCCAGCTCTCGCTTGAGCGATTCGCGGCCGAGTGTGAAGCGGCTGGGATGAGAATCAGCACCTCAAAATCTGAGACCATGGTCCTCAGCCGGAATAGGGTGGATTGCCCTCTCCGGGTCGGGAGTCAGGTCCTGCCTCAAGTGGAGGAGTTTAAATATCTCGGGGTCTTGTTCACGAGTGAGGGAAGGATGGAGCGTGAGATCGACAGACGGATCGGTGCGGCGTCTGCAGTAATGCGGGCTCTGCGCCGGTCTGTCGTGGTGAAGAAGGAGCTGAGCCAGAAGGCGAAGCTCTCGATTTATCAGTCGATCTACGTTCCTACCCTCACCTATGGTCATGAGCTGTGGGTCGTGACCGAAAGAACGAGATCTCGTATACAGGCGGCTGAAATGAGTTTCCTCCGCAGGGTGGCCGGGCTCTCCCTTAGAGATAGGGTGAGGAGCTCAGTCATCCGGGAGGGGCTCAGAGTAGAGCCGCTGCTCCTTCGCATCGAGAGGAACCAGTTGAGGTGGCTCGGGCATCTGGTCAGGATGCCTCCTGGACGCCTCCCTGGTGAGGTGTTCCAGGCACGTCCCTCGGGGAGGAGACCCCGGGGAAGACCCAGGACACGCTGGAGGGATTACATCTCTCGGCTGGCCTGGGAACGCCTCGGGATCCCCCCCGCAGAGTTGGCAAATGTGGCTGGGGAGAGGGAAGTCTGGGCTTCCCTGCTTAGGCTGCTGCCCCCGCGACCCGACCCCGGATAAGCGGCAGAAGATGGATGGATGGATGGATGAATGTTGTCATCATCTTGCTGACTTAATTTTCCCTTGAAAATATGTTCTGGATGGCAGCTTATTGAACCTGCTGAAGCTATTTTCATACTGTTATAAACTTCATGAGGGAATATTGTACAGTAGAAACTATTTCATGCCAAGATAGACGTACCTTTAAATTTTTTTTTGTTATTGAGTTGTTGATGCTACCAGATAAGAAGGAAAATCTGTAAATAAAGGCGTTTAAATTTGATGAAAAACACAGATATCAGTGTGTCTGCTGTCTAAAGCGCGCTGCTTTAGACATTTTCAATGTAAATTTACAGATTGTTTAAAGCCTCATCACTCTGAAATCTTTTTAAAAAGCATTTTACTAATTGTTATAATAGCCCAAGTAAACTGTTAAACACTTTCTTTTTCTCTTTTCAGTTTGAAGGTTAAGACAGCCACAATGACTGATGGGTAATCTTGCGATTTGTTGTGAGATGAATTACTGTCTCTCCATTTGTCATATTAAATGGAGCTTTGCTGCTCTTTGTGATTTGGAAACTTCATCTGAAAGCCAGCAATCAGAACATGCCCATTCATCTATTCATTTTTCTAGCCTTAAACCGTCTTATTAGTTCATGTCATTATCATTGCAGCTCCATAACTCAAAGTGTAACACACATTATACTCTGTATTTTTGTATGTCTTAGTTTATATCTTACAAGAATTTTAGATTTGCATGTTTTACAGCTTGTAAAAACATTTGTAAGAAGAGCTTTACAGTAGATAGCAGATAGCATGGCTGCTTTAAAAACTAGCGTTTTTGAGCTTGTGTGCACTGTGAAAATGGGACACTGAATTTTAACACAGCTTTCATCATGCTGCACCGTACTTCTCTATGAAGCCAACATAAAACAAATCACTTAAGCTGCAGGCATGTCTTGAGGCTTGGTCGACGTGTTATCTTCCTCTAAATTCAGGCTAAACTGAACAGCTCAGACAGTACAAAACCTCAGACTGACTGCAAATGTCATTACCTTGAATACTATCTCTGCTGAGTCCCACAAAGGCATTTTAACAGGGACGTGTTATTTAAATCATGTGTGTACGGTAAGTTTGCTTATTAGTCTCCTACAAGTACTGTTCTGTCGGATGACAAAGGCTTCAGAAATTGTTGCTGTTGTGAACAAACACATTTCAAGAGGAATTCTTTGTACTCAACAGTAATGAGAAAACTCGACACTCCCGCTCCACATTTTCTGTGCTTGAGATGCTTTTGAAACAGAAATGATGCTTCATCCTGATCCTTTTTATCTTCATCTCCTAAAATTGCAGTTTGAGAGATGTGTTTATTTTTCACACATCTTGCACTTTTTTTGGTGATGAGAACGTGTGATTTTTCTGTGCTCATTTGATGCTCCCCTCATTATCTTCAGATCAGATATTTCACGCATTAATATCAATGTTTCTTTGATGATCAGATGAGTTTCATGCCTATCGAAGCTGTGCAAAAAAAAAAGAGAAGAGCATCTTGTTGGTAAACCTTCAAATTCAGAAAGCAGAAAAAGGGAAGTCTATACATAAGCGTTGTTAAAATCATAAATCTGCGTCGTTGTAGTCAGTTTGTTG
This sequence comes from Telmatherina bonti, assembly GCF_933228915.1. Classification (NCBI taxonomy): domain Eukaryota; kingdom Metazoa; phylum Chordata; class Actinopteri; order Atheriniformes; family Telmatherinidae; genus Telmatherina; species Telmatherina bonti. The sequence goes on along the minus strand of NC_136631.1, from coordinate 25,300,463 downwards.
TAGGAACAAAAACAAATCTCTTAGTTTGAGGACGACACACTGAACACAGAGGCGACATTTTTCCTTTTATTTCTACGGATCTCACATGTATCGGGTTTCTTGTCACAGCGGTTTCAGCACTAATCAACTGCCTCCATCTCCAGATCTCTCTGTTTTTGAAACCCATCCTCGTGGACTTCCTGGTGCTGTTCGATTTCCTCTATGTGGTTCTCCTGTGGCCCATGGATGCCCTCAGAGAGTCCATGTGATTGGCTGGTGCTTGTTTCTGGAGGCACAGCATGAGAGATCGTGAAAGAACCAGCGATTTCCTTCAGAAGCGCCTGCTCGGCCTTCAGTTTGGCCAGTTTTTCCATCAGTGGCTTTGTTGGTGTCGCTGTTCCAGCAGAGGCAGGGGGTGGAGAGTTTTGGACTGGGTGATCCTCTTTGAGGCCTTGTCGGTCCTCCTGCACCTTGTTATCCTCCTTCTGTGTTGGCTCAGGGGGGTTTATGTCCGGTTGTGCTTTTTGCACTTTCTCATATAAATTCTTCCTTTCCTCTTGCAAAGCCCTGCAGAGACTCTCAAGCTTCTGGTTCTTGATAGTGAGAAGCTCAAATTCCTTTTCTTTGATGGCTTTCTGCAAATGATAACTCACATCAGTTGCATTTTTTTTTTTTGTAGCGAACATATTCTGCCTGGAAGGGGAGTGGGGGTTTTCAGAAATAAACAAGTGCTTGTGTGGAGAATGGCTCTTACATCTGCCACCATGTCAATGAGGCTCTTGTTGCAACCATCAAAACGAGTCTTCCATGACTGACACTCCTTCTCCAGCTTCTTCATTTTCTTTGCCATCTAAACAACAACAACAACAAAGACATCATGTTATGTGGCACACGGGCTAAAAAAAAAAAACTGTAGCTGTTGATGTTTGTAAGTGAATATCCCATGGGATTCTTTCATCTTGATTTTTTGCAGATAAGCTAAAAATTCTGACAAATATCACGAAGCTGACTGCAAATATTCTGTCGAGCAGTTCTTACTTTGTCCATGTCCTGTTTGAAGCTGCTGTAGACACTGTTACTCTTTGACACCGTTCCCTGGAACTCATCAAACTTCCTGGAGTACATGTCAAGCTGAGGAGAAGCGACGGCAAAACTTTACACAAAGGCAGAAAAGCAAGCCAGCGACGCCCATGACACGTTACTCTACCTGGCCTTTCATTTCGGTTTCTTGCTCCTTCATAACCTTCAGTTGAAGTTTATACTCTGACGCCTGCTTTAGCAGCTGTGGGACATTGAAATATGTGAGACTGACTGACAGGAGACTGTAATTCCACATGTGTCGCTAAAACAGTTGCAGAGCTGAACAAATCAGACGTGCGAAGCATACGTGGTCTTTTTCCAGCTTGTGCTTCTCCTCGGCCTCCTTCAGGATCATGTTCGCCTGAGTCAGTTTGGTTTCCAGCAGCTTCTCCTTCAGGTCTCTGTGCTTGAAGACCTTTTCCAGGTTCTACAAGACATTCGGGTGAATTTGTGAGTCACTTTTCTCACAAAGAGGTGTTCAATTTCTCGCTCAGCACGCTTTGGCTGAAGCGCTGTGTCTAATAAGTGTAAGACAGATTTGTGTGGGTTTGCATAATCGCAGTACATGCAATGAACTCTGCTCCCACTCATTCAGAGTGAGAGTACAAATTGACCTTCCTATGCTTCGCTGTAACTGCTCTGTCTGTCTGGTCTGCTCCATACCGCCTCTCGCTGGTCGTACTGTGAAATGAGTCCCTTCAGCTTTTCAGCCAGAGCACTGTTCTCCTGACACAGCTTGGTGTTGCGACTGCTGTGTTCCTCTATTTGGGCCTGGATCTCGCTGAGAGTTCCCTGGAAATGAGTGGTGATCTCTTTCCTCTTGAGGTCGTCTTCCCTGCACCGCTGCAGCGTCTCCTCCTGCAATTCAAGAATACCTTTTAGTGCTTAATACACCAGTTCCCAGCTTTGACTGTCCTGTTGTGATGAACATATGGTGACACCACCTGCCAATTCAGCTCAGATGACTGCTAATGGCACTTTTTAAAGCTCTGCTTTGGCACCACGCTGGTTTGGTTTATCTAGAACAATCTGTTGTTAAGTAATGACAGAGCTGAAGTACCTTTAAAGTCTTGTTATGTCTCTGCAGCTCTCTGCACAGCCCCTCCAGTTTACTCCGAGCCAGCACAGCCCGGCTGTGCTCGCTCTGAAGCTGGTCCTTCTCCTTCATCACTTGGAGTAGCTTCTTCTGCAGAACTTTCATCTGCTTCTGATCACTACGATGCTCTTCCAGCTGCAGAAACACACGCAGACATTTCAGCATGAAACTCAGAGGAGGATTAATATCGCAATAATGCATCACCTCGATACATTCAGTCACTCACGAGCTCGGCATGCTTCTTTATGATTGCTTCCAGTTTCTGTTCAGGACTGTCGAGTTTATTCAGACTTTGCATCAGCAGCATGGCTTCCTTCCCTAAAGAGCCAGAGAGAATTTCAAGTTGGTCACCATGTTGGAGAAATTATTATGGGTTTTGGTTTGAATTAAGTATTAGACATATATGCATTGATTTGCTGTGATCCTGCTGTGTTTTGTGTCAATGCACAAAGCTTTCTTTAAGTCATATGATCCTTGTCTGGAATGTGCAGACAAAGTCTGAGACAGGAAGAGTTTCCTGCAGGGCATCTGTTTTTGTCAGCTGCTTGGTTGACCAGTTGCTTAAGGTTAAAGGTCAGGAAGAGAATGATTGTTTTCTGTGGTCTGCCCAGCAACTAGGAGGAGTTAAGCATGGTTTATAATCGGGTGTTACTTCAGCATCTGCAGAGAGAGTTCTCTCTCCAAGCTCCAGCGTGTGCTTGTATTAGTTTATAATAAAATGTTCATTGTAAGAAGACAGTTGACTCTTAGATGTATTACAACTTCTCAAGACCAGAGTATTTTCCACCACAACCATCTGTCAGTGGCAACCCTGTAGTAGATTTTTAACACTCTGATGGAGATGTTTTCCCCTGGAAACCGTCATCTGGGATTATAAGAACGCTGTAAATGAACAACTGACACAACTATAAAAGGCTCATGGAAAATACTATTTTACCTGATTGATGCACTTCCACACATTACAGCTCTGTTTCCACACCTATCAGTTTCAGTACAACATGGACTTTTCCTGACTGAGCTGAATCAAACCCACTTCAGCCAAAATCAATACAACTTTCTCTAAAAAAAAAAAAATAAATAATAAAGGAAATAAAGAAGACAAAGACCTAGATTTTTGAGCATCTTCTTCTCCAGTTTCTGGTCCTTGCGGGCATCTGGCTCTTTGGCGGCTGTGACCTCTTCCATGTCCTCTGGCTCAGCTGGAATCTGGGCTGCCTGGTAGGTGCTAATGATGTCCTCCAGCTGTTGGCCCAAGTCCTCTGTCAGGTCAATGTGGTGGTGTTCGGACGGCGATGCCTCTGGACCCGTGGGGGCAGGGCTGCTTTCCTGACAAGTCTCCATTATTCTGAGCTAGTAAGAGATGGAAGACAGCTGGCTCTGTCACGGAGCCCAAAAATAAATGAATCATTTTCACAAGGATCCATGTTGCTCTTCTGATTATTCAACACATTTCCCTCTCAGAAATGTTGACGTGTCACAGGAAGCCAGAAACGCCACTTGATTTTTCTGCTACTGTGATTTTCTCACTGAAACGCGTCAAAATGTCCAATAAACTGTTTAAGCTAATGCATCCTCAGATTGGCTTTGTGTCGTTGTGTGAAATGACTGCAGGAGACTGCAGGAATGCCAAAAGCCTGATGTAATTCAGAAGCAGTATCACTATTACACACAGCGATCGCAAGTTCAAGTTTCTACTACAAAAAAACATTCCTCTTGTTATGCGTTTTTCAACAGAATATACGTGGTTACAGTGTAATATCTGATGTCTTATCTTATGTAAGCCTCTAAATCCTGTAAAAGTCTGAATAGAAGGAGATTGTTTGTCTATTGACAAGCAAATAACATGTCAAAACAGCAAAATGATGAATTAAAGTGCTTTTATGTTTCATTCATGATTAAACTATATGGGCTTTGGTTCAAAAACTGATGAACAAATGGAAAAATTATCTTATAATTTTGGTTCTAACACTAATCAGCAAGTTAACCTTAATGTTTGATCAAACTAAAAATGATTGACCTTAACATTTCTGAATTTAAGAACACCTGCACCAACTGAGCGGGTGCAGCCGTGGCAGCTTTCAGAAAAGCACTTTCAACCCATTTCCAGATAGTTCGAATAGAAAATACCAGTCGAAGCAAAACACAAAATGGTCATAAAATCTTGAACTGACTGATTGACTCCAGTTACATAACTTTACCAGAATGTTCTCACTACCAGGGCATGAAAATAACACACTATCGCCACATTTTGTAAAATAGTCACAGATGAGACAAAGCAGCATCTAAACCCACATCTAAGATGACGTCGGGCTGCGTTAGTGCTTCAACACAACATATAAATATTATCATGTGTGATGAATAGTAAGTATGCTTTTGGAGCCAGATAGATTAAAACATTGCTTATTTCAGCAAGACAATGCCAAACATACCAACAGCTTGGACCTGCAGGTACTAGAGTCTGGGTGTTGAACTGGCCTGGTTTTGTCGTTGTTGATGCAACACGGTGGTAAACATTCCCTTAAACCAGCCTTTTACATAACTCATGTGTACTGTACACATAGAGCTCAGCAGGAAACATAAATATTTTATAGTATAGGTAAATTTCACAAAGCATCTCCCTCGTGGCAAAACTGTGATAAAACAACAGCCTGTAAAAGTAAGTTTAAAGCCTTTTTGGTGCATCAAAGTGTAGTCATTTAACGTGACATTGCCTGCTTGTTTCTGTCTCAGTGTGCAGGCTCCCAGTCAGAGCCTGTTTATGTGCATAAAATTAGTGCAGCCTTCACGCTGCCTGTGCTTTCACAAGCAGAGCACATGGCACCTGTTCCAGACCCACAAGCTATTTTGGGAACTTCTTAATATGGGCACATTATTTATTTATTTATTTATCTATTTCTAATCCACTGTTGTTGATGTCAGTTTTAGTAGTTATGTGCATGAAAGCTGCATTTTTCAGCATTTAGTTAAAAAAAAGAATTTAAAAAAAAAAACAAAAAAAACACCAAGGTTACGTAAGTGTCCTGTTTTCTGTTCAGTGTTTTCAAAGGAGGCAGACGTTCAAATAGTAAATCAGCTAAAACTATAGGGCTGCTGATTTCTTCATCGTACAGGAATATGACAGCCGAGGAGCACAGTTAAGGTGTTAAAATGTTCTCATTTCTTTCCACAAGTGAATTTCTTTCAGTTTAGTGAACAAATGACGCAGGAAACTCTCCCTACAGTCAACAGCTTCTCCTTTTTGTGGCATCTTCAAACAGCCGTCAAACTCACTCAGACACTCATTAGTACATTAAATGCTGGGAGGATTGGAAATCTTTCCCATTTCTTTAAATGTTATTTCTTCTGTTATTTACGTGCAAATGTCTACGAAGAAGCAGGGTAATGAGCAAATAGGGTCTTACCAGGACCAAGGGCCAGAGGGGGAAAAAGAAGAGTGTCGAGGGGCTCGGACAGGCTGCCACCACAGATACAACAGCTGTGATAAGACCACCTCAAAATAACCCAGGAGAGCAGAGCTCACTCTGAGTAACAAAAGTGAGGGAGGAAGCAGCATGTCTCTGTCCAGATACTACTGTAAACATGATCAGTGTTGTTCTCTGTGGATTCTTTCAGCTTTACGGTTTGTTTTTTCTTAGTGAGCAGCCATTTTATGTGACGCTTCTGCTCCTTTGAACTGCTGCAGTACTAATTTCATTTGAAGCTGGGTTGTAGTCAACAGCCATGTAATTATTCTAACAAATGGGCTCTACAAGCTGAACTAAGCAGGAGAAGATCTGGGGGGGAAAAAAGAAAAGAAATCTCTGATTGGCCAGATTTAGAGCAGATCTCCTTTTAAGCCCAAAGACAAGAGTCAAAGTTGGTGTAATGAGCTGGAAGAGCCCCACTCTCTACATACATGCGCTGCACATGCAATATTTATTATTCAGTGGAGATGGAGCAGATCTGCTGAACATGATACTGACAAATAAAGCCTGAATGTGGTTTAATACAATCCACAAGGTGAGCACTATTTTTGGAAGCATTCATTTATTTCTCCTGCTGCATGTTATGACTGCAGTAATAATTTTTCACCAGAGGATGTCACTGGAAGGAGTTCATCCAATTTTTCACTCTGGGGATCTTTATTTTATTAATATTATCCTCGCCTAAAGATGAACATTTCCCCCCTTCACCGTGATTCAACCTGTGGTTGAAGGAAGAGACCAGGAGCTCGTTCTCAAGTAAAAAAAAAAACCACGAAAGAAGCCGCAACACACACACACACACACACACACACGCTTGGGTTAGAAGTATATTCTTTTTAAAACAATTTTGAATTTAATCTGAAAAAGTAGAGCACCAAACAATAAATTCCTCATAGCAGAAAAGAGGCACTCCATCCTGACTAACCAGTTTTGATGCAAATTGCTGAACAAACAGATTGGCTACTGAGAGGTAAAATGATTTGTCCTCTGTGTGTTTTACAGGGAATTTCCAGACATAAGAGGCACAATGCAGTTTGGTGAACATGAATACACATTAAAAAAAATAAATAAATAAATTTTTTAAAAAAAGAGAGAGAGAGATACATAGAGAGATACATAGCAATGAGTGAACTCAAAGCTCTAAACATCTTCAGAAATGGAGACATAAATTTAAAGCAATGCACCTTTAAATTTTCTTTATGTAAACATGAGTGAACAAAGTACTTTTTTTTAAATTCCACTCTCAAACTGATAACCACTTGAAGATGTGAATACAATTTTTGTTTTTTCTTAAAAGATGACACATTGTGTTTGTGATCAACACTGCTGTATTTGCCCTCATCAAACCTCGAACCTTGACATCAACTGCAGCCATTTTCCCTCTGAAAGAGATACAAATAATCCACATAAAAAGTTTTCAGGATTCAACACTGCAAAAATAGTTTAAATCATAAAAATACACACACACACACACACATATATATATATATATATATATATATATATATATATTTGGTGAATGGTTACTTACATTTTGAGCTGAAGCACAAAGTCAACCAACTAATGCTGTTAACATCATTCTTTTAGTATAACTTGCAGTAAGTGAGATTGATTTTTCCAGTTAAATGTGAAAATGCATTAATTTACTGTTGGCTGATAACCGTAGCCCCTTGGATTAGTGTCCAACATATTTCACACAAAGAGAGACGTGACAACAAAAGCAAAACAGCTGGAATGTATTAAAATCACGAAACAAGAATACATGTTTTACCCCCTCTGCTTCAACATCCATGTAAGTTCAAACATCAAAGATGAAAAGATGAAAGTGCATCTTTAAAACTCATTTAGAAAATGCTTATGGTCATCTGTATAGGCAAGAAAAAAAAGCCGTCTGTTTAATCAAAGCAAAGACATGAGCTCAAAAGCAATGCCAGCATGGCTCACTGCATAACTGCATCACTGCTGCATAAGTACAGATATACCATATAAATAGTAGTCAAATGTTTACAAGTATCAATAAGTGCTTACGCTCTAATATATAAATACATCTTACAGTATTGATAATTACATAATTACTTCCTCTATTTTTGTGCAATAGCAAATCCCATGCATTTTTACCAAGATAAAAACCACAACATTAAGAAAAATGCAACAGAAGAAACTTTTCTTGTTAAAGATTGTTTCACAAAACTGAGCTGCAGCCGTCCGTCGGCGTCAACAGACGGACCAAGAAAGAAAAAGCTTTCCATTGACCAAACTCTCTGAAAAGCACAGCCGCTTCTGAATAAAGTACCTTGACGTTTTCCATACTCATCTGATGATAAAGAGATAAAGAAGAGCAACAAAAGAAAGAAAGAAAAAAGGCACAGACCCTTGCCGCTTGATCAGAAGCACCAAACTGCACAAGAAGCATCTACTTAAAATTTGGTCAGACTTTTTTATAATACACATACATTTCCCCTTATAAATAGTCTGTAGTTACTGCACTACTGCATCACACCTTGATATGATTACATTAACAACAGTCGATTTTCAAAGTACACACAGTAAAATACAGTGTTTGTATGCATCTAAGAAGGATTATATGTTAAAGACATCTGTACAGGATCCATAAATATAATTTATGTGCAATTGTACGCAAACTACTACGTCAAACAAAGGCATATTAGCATAATATCTTTCCATATTGCACCGGCACCCAATAATGATTCTTCACCTTGCAAAACCTCCTGCTTGTTCATTTGACTAAAAAAAAAACCCTCTGAAGAGAAGAGCACATCAGACAGGGTTGGGGTTCTCCTGCAAGACCAGGCCATGTGTTATCATATTGCCTCCAGTGGGATAACGATGAGTTTATGTGCCTTATGGGACGATGACAGTTGCAAGTGTGACAGAAGGAGCATCTGTTTCTTGATCAAACCAAAGTGACACAAAAAGCTGTCTTAATGAGGGTCCTCTGTGGTAATTTTCAGAGAGGCGATGGCTTTTACGCAGGTCTGGACACTCTCCTCCTGTCTGCTGTCCTTGACACCGGGGTCAGGGCTTTTCTCCTGAGCGGCCTGGCAGCCTGTGATGTCCTCTCCACCCATCTCAGGCCCATGGACAGATCCATCCCTGCTGCTGCAGCGCTGGCCTTCGCTGCTTTGCGGGCTCTGCGCCGGGGATGGACTGACATCGGTGCTGGGGGAGGTTGGGGAGTGCAACATCTGGAGCCCTCCAACTGGAACGACAGGGAGCAAACTGTGGGCCTGCTGTTGGGAGTGAAGAGGGAGGTGACTGAGGATGTTCTGGTAATGAGAACTGGCAGCACCAGGCAGCGCAGGAGCCAAGCTGCTTCTTTGATCCTGAAACGACATAACTGGCAGCATTAGGTGCAGCTTCGCCAATGTTTGCATGTGAAAATATATCATTTAGAATCATGAAATTTGTTAAAGAAATGTGAGGATTTATTTTGAGGCGATGGGGTTCATGACTGAGGGAACTAAAACTTCCCAGCATCAAGATAATCTTCAGCGAATAAAATAAAACAAAATTTGTTTTTTAAACATTTTTTAGCTAAATGAGCTCTAAAAATTGTGATGTATGTAATCTACTCAGATTTTAATTAAAGTATCACCACAATATATGGACTACCATTACAATTTTAAAGACATTAATGCACAAGGTTAATAGTGACACAAATGTTAGCATGCGAATGAGGTGAAATGCTCAATTTAGCATATTAACCTTTCCATTACAGATGCATTTATATTTATACATATATATATATATATATATATATATATATATATATATATATATATATATATATATATATATATATATATATATATATATATATATATATATATATATATACATATATATATATATATATATATATATACATACATATATATATATATATATATATATATATATATATATATATATATATATATATATATATATATACATATATATATATACATATATATATATATATATATATATATATATATATATATATATATATATATATATATATACATATATATATATATATATATATGTATATATATATATATACATATATATATATATATGTATATATATAAAAAGAAGGAGCGAGAGAGAGAGAGAGCAAAACAGACATGGCTATTACTAAGTTAATACTAATGAGCTGTAAACATGCTTAGCATTATGCTACTTGCTAAACTATAGCATGCTAACCTTTTCATTGCAACTGCAAAGATTGCTGTAGATGTTTAAATGACGCAAGGTTTTATCTAGTTTTTATTCATGTGTAGCTGGGCATAAGAAAACAGTGCAAATGTTTCTAAATGCACTTTTAAGCTGAGAATATACTTGCTTTATAACCTTATATTTGCATAGGCAACTGGTACCACTGTGGGTTGAATTTATTGTTTATGTACCAGTTTCTGTACCATGCTCATTACTGGAGAATTCATGGACACATTAGAAAACTCGCATAGTAACTTCTTATTAACTGGATTTGTAGGGTGTAAATTATAACCAAGGTGATAACAGAGAAGATCGACATTTGGTTTGTTTTTTAGAATAAAAACAAGCTAAACCCCAACAACAGAATTGCAGACGATGATGAAGGTTCGCAAACAAAGCATGAACTGTCTTGTTTTAAAAACTTTTCATCATAACTTTTCATCATAACCTGTGTCCTTACATCTGGTCAAACATGTCTCTAAACTCCTACAAACTGGAAAATCCCACATTGCAGCGTAATAGCATTCCAATCATGTGTATGCATGATTAAAAGCAAGTATATTCCCTGCCTTACAAAATATTTCCTAAATTTGAAAAATGTTTGCACAATGCAAAACTTAAAACTACCAAATTTTATCACTTTGTCAAGAAACATTTGGAAACCGTATTAACTTAATAGGTCTAAAAACAAAACAAACTTATTTGCAAAGTAGCTTTATAGCTGGAAGAAGAATGCAATGTAGCACACACCATTTCCATTTCAAAGGTTCCTTGCTGTTGAGCCATCTCCATCTTTACTTGATGTCTGATTTTGTCACCACTGCCTTTGTGTTGGTGCGAGCCTCTGCGCGGTGATACAGCCCTCAACACAACCCTCTGCCTGCCTCTCATTGAGGATTCGCGCTTCCCAGTAAGCTCTGTTCCAGGAGACATGGGTCGTTCCATTGAGACTGGGGAAGGATGCTGGATGGAGTTAAAACTGGGTGAACCGGGCCTCAGTGGAGAGGTATCCCATCTTGGAGAGGAGCGACCTCGCGGGGAGAGCTCTCGCCTCGGTGATGGATAGCGCAGGCGCGAAGGGGAAGGCTCCCTAAGGGGAGACTCCCAGCCAGGAGAGAGCAGGCATGAAGAGTAAGGGTCAAAGAGAAGGTTGGTCTGGTCTGGAGACAACATGGTCAGAGAATCTTCATCCACAGACTTCTCTCTATGGTCGGCTGTGAGGGCGTGTCGATGATCTGAACCAGTTCGTTTGCTGGAGGACTGTTGGCGGACTTCAGCTCCAGGCAGTGAGGTGATGGAGCAGCCATGGACAGCCGCTGTGGATGTAACTGACAGAGAGGTAACGCCACACTGTTGAGGACTTGTGCTTCTTGAACGCAACTTTGGGGTAGAATCACCCTCATAGTCATCATCCTCATCATCGTCCTCATCGATGTCATCAGCTTCCTCATCCATACCATCAGAGTCCTCAACATCTGAGAACTGATGTTTGGTGGTTGCTGCTACCTCTGGTTTGGATTCCTGCTGGATGTCATCCACTTCAGAGGATAAAAACATCGGTTTAGCCAAGTTTATTGCAAAACATCATCAAATATCCAAGATAAGTAAACCTCTTCTTACCATGCTCCTGTATTTCTGTGTCATCCATTGTTACAGACACTCCAAGCTCAAGACATTTCTTCATGTGCGCCTTTGACTTCATGTGTTTAGTCAGGTTTCCTGTAGGCATGAAGCAAATATTTGTTTAAGCAGAAGTTGCGTTCCAGGCTGCAGAAAATACCTCGTTATAGGCTACCCACAAAAGAAAGTGGAAAAAGAAATAAAGAGTTGCTGATTTTGCACAAAGGCTTGGAGGTGCAGCATTGTTGCACCAGCAGCACAAAACTACACAACTTGTGCTGCTGCTGCAGATTCTATATTTATTCCTTATTTATTTATATCTATCACACATTTTTTTTTCCACACAAATGTTCATTTACAGCACTTGAACTCAGGCATTTAAGATTTCTATTTAACATAATTCTGTGAATTACTATGATTAACTTGTCTTTATGATTTAAAATGCCCACCTTTAGTTTTGAAAGCAAAGTTGCAAACCCTGCAGATGTATGGCCGCACATCTGTATGGGTCCGGATGTGTTTTTTCAGCATGCTTGGCTTCTTGCAACGGATACCACACTCCTCACAAATGTATTTACCCCGGCCTCGACCTCTCACATACACATAGTCTTCATTGGACTTATACCTGACAAGAAAAAAAACACATTTTTTCTGTTGCTTTCAGCTCTATGAAGTGAGCATAGGTTGATGCTAACATAACTGCAACACTTCAAGTCAGCACAGATGACAAGTAATATGGCAGCTTGGATCTTGACTAACCCTCCCTCGAAAATCTTAATTCGCGTTGGCACCGCCTGAGCTGTGGAGGCCTCCCTCTCTCTCCACTCCTCCTTGGCAGTTTTGGCTCTGCAGCTGATGTCTTTCACCTTCTTCCCGTAGGTGATGTCCACCTCTTTGGGCTCGGGTTTCCTCTGCAGCTGAATCAGATGAACGTACACCATGTTAACACCCATTTTAAGTGGACACCGTATCGACAGTGAAACACGATGCGTCCAATATTATGTGTCACACATGGTATTACACAGCATGTTGTGCAAACATGACCTGTGCTCCTGAAAGGGGAAAAGCCATGTACATTCACCTGAAAATGAATCTATTTTAATGCATTTTTTTTATTGAAAAACACAAGTGATGAATTAAAGTTAAACCTTTAAATCAGCAGAAGGCGGATGGTCTTTTCAGATACTTTCCAAGGGAATGTTCTGCCAAGTGATAAAAGTCTGCAGTTTGCCAAATTCTGGCTACTAATGTCCTTCAAACCTCCTGCGCTACAAACAGTTATCTCTTGCTGAAAACTTCCGCTGCCAATAGAAACAGATTCATTCAATCAGTTATATTAACTGATTAAATTAGCAAAACCAGTTAAATGTGGGATAAAGAGTGCTTTACCCTCAAACAGTCGAGATGAGATCATTTTCTCACCTGTTTCATGGTCTGCCTCCAGAGGATAAGGGATGAAACCAGTTTCCCTGTGCCAGGCTGACACATGGCGGCCACGGTGTATATAACCTTGTCTCCTCTCTGTCTGGACCGCAGCAGAGCCAGAGCGGCGCTGGTGCTCAGTTCAAGAGGGTTGGGATTGTGGGAACTCACACACCATGCAGCGTACACCGAGGCGAAAGGGGCGTTGCTGCGAGAGCAACTCGGCTTGGTGTAGTTGAGATAACACCAGCTCACACCTGTCGTTGTGCGAAGACTTGGAAACTGAGATAAGATTCTCGAATGCTCTGAGTCTGAGATCAGGACATCTCGACTGGTAACCAGCTGTGCTGCCATATCCATCTGCGCTCCTTCTTTCACTTCGCCGACTGTTATGATCGAGTAAGGCGGTGAGCTTGTTTCAAGGGAGCTGCTATCCATAGCTGTCTCGACTCCGTGTTCGGCAGCCTCAGATGCTGTATGATGAAGTGTGATAAATGCAGCTTTGTGTGAGTCACCCTGACCACGGGGTGTTGATGCACGCTGCATTTCTGACCTGCGCCCCTTCTCTTCACCCAAATGGCATTTTCCTAGCTCCACTGCACTCAGTTCCTCGACAATCTGTCCAAACATTCGTTCTTCTTTCACTCGTTTTTGCTGCTTGACCTCCATGAACAGGTCCAGGCTGCTGGCAGGGGACAGCATCCGTTTGTTTGCGCCGCCACTGGAGGCATTCGTAGTTGAGATGGTTCTGGAGGTCAGAGACAGAGGAATGCCTGTCTTGAGCTTAGCTGATGACAAATCGAGGGCTTCGACATTGAGGGTGTGAGCTGTAGGCGGTTTTGTGTGAGCTAATACGTTATGAGAATCAACATTTCCAGGCAACCGGGATGTGTGACTCTGAAGAATGGATGCACTAGCACCAATACCATCATACTGATTGTCAAAAATCTGTGATACTGATGTGTATGTGATACTGCCAAAAGATGGCACGTGAGTCTGGATTCGAACAGGTACTAAGAGGCTTGGATGAGGCAGCTGGCGAAAAGTATTCCCAGTAGAAAATATTGGCAAAGTCTGCGGCAGAAGAGTGGCTGCTGTGAATGGAGGGGAGGTGCTGCTGAGGTACTGTGGAAACATTTGTGATGGGACTTGTGTTACTTCAGTATCCATATTCAGTGACTCCTGTCGCACCAAGTTTCCCCTCCTTCTCTCCTTCAAAGCACTGATGTCCACGTGTCTAACTTTGGATGTTGGAGAAAGGCTGCCATAGTCAAATGATATGCTGCGTACCTCTGGGAACTCCTTGCGCAAGTTGCAAGGCGCCTGCTCTGAGGAGGAGCGTCTCATTTCATGCTGCTGACGCTGGTTGAGCACAGAGAGGGTGTGCCCACTCCCCGGCACAGCTAAGAGCTCTAGTGGCTTGCCAAATTCATCTTGCCTGGCTGGAGAGACCGATTTCAAGCTCTCCTCCCTGTCAAACGAAAAAGTGGAGCTATAAGATAAGTTGCTGTCTTGGCTCGGGCTGCGGGAGAGACTAGTGCAGGCAGATTCAAAACTAGATTCACCAGAGGAGTGCTCAATTTCAGCTAAACGGAGTCTTTTCTTCTTTGGAGGGAGCTTCTCTGGAGGGAATTGTGCTAAAGTTTCGCTCCTTTGAGGCCACTGAAACTCCTCCACGTGCTTCTCTGGCTCCTTTACCTGCACTTCGGGAGCTTTTTCTGGACTGTCAGGCTCAACTGTGACCCTGATTTCTGGGACTTGTATGTTGGGCTGCCGTACAAGTTTGGGCCCCAACTGATCTGACTGCCCTAATCTACTGTCAGGCTCCATCTCGAGAGATTCACCTGCCTCCATTGCTTGAAAAGAAGATATATTTTCCAACCTCTGACCATGATATTTGTAAGATTCTGCTTGTTCAGGGAGAGGCCTGTTTATTGAGTTTGTGTGCTGGATAACAGAAATTACATTCCCTAAGGTTTTTCGACCTGATGTTTCACAGCTCACTGATTTGTCCATGTCACACCTGTCCAAATGTCCTCTCCCTAAAGCCATAATGCCCATAGCAGCTTGTTTTAAATCATAGTCCTTGGTTGAATCAAACATTTCCTCACACCGCTCATGATATCCCTCATATTGACCTGGCAAATCGTCCTCTTCCCTCTTCTCTTTTCGACGCTTCCGTGTTGCCAGTTCCATTGCATGTTTCTGATGGCTCATACTCTGCACCACAGAGGGGTAGTTTTCCATTTCCAGTCCTGAGGGTGAAATGCCACTTTCGCTCATCTTTCCATGACTGTCAGTGTCTGTGTGGCCATCATGTGCGGATAGCTCGAAAGCAGCTTGCCGCCTGAGTCTCCTCATGCCCCCGGTACTAGCTCTCTCATCAAAGGAGTGGCTGCCTCTGAGGGCTTGAGGCATAGTCAGGCACACTGCTGAGGACGTTGGCATTGAGTTGCTTCTGATCAGAGGCCCCATGTCAGAGCCGGCGTCTAAGTCCGGCTCTTTTATCTCCTCCATTGTGAATGATTTAGTGTTGATTTTGATTGACTCAACTGTGTCTTTTTCTTGTGTGAAAACACGCGACACGCCTTTGTCTGAGCCTTTCCCAGTATATTCACACGAGTCTACACTACAAGCCACAAAAGCCGTCGCCTGTTTAGGGCTCGGCCGATAACACTTTCCAAACATGATCTCTTGATAGGACTTTGCGTTGGTGTTTGGAGGACCGGTCTGGTGCTCTGAGCTCTCAGAGCGTGAGAAGTAGCCTGAATCCGTGCTGCCTTTGCTGGACTGACTTGGAAGCGACAGATTGTGCTCAGAGTCACTGCTTCTTTTCTCAGAAAGTCGAAGTGCAAGCCTCTGCTTGATCGTGCAAGATTGAATTGCCCGACTAGCCTCGGCCGTGACAGGAGGCGCATTGATTTCTTGAGGTTGGGATGAACCATCCTGAGCTGACACTGACGTGGCTCCCTTTTTCTGAGCTATGAGATTGAGTACTTTTACAGCAGTGTTATCTGATCCCTCCATTGGAGAGTCCAGCAGCAGTAGCGGGTCATTAAGAGCGTCCTCGTCCGTGTCCGTGCTTTGCTCAGCATCAGAGAATAACTCTCCTTCCCCTTCAAAAGACCCCTGGTCTGTGTTGGCATTATAAGAACCAAGTTCTGAGAATGGCACTGTTCCAGCTTTGACTGAGTGAGCATGGGATTTTCTGTGTTTGTAGAGGTTACTCTTGGTTTTGAAGGAGAATCCACAGGGGATGCATGGATAAGGCCGCTCTCCAGTGTGTGAGCGGATATGTTTCTTAAGCACACTGGGTTTGGCACATGCCCTTCCACAGTAATCACAAACATATTTCCCTGGTTTTTGTGGTTTCTGCTCCACCTTAGACACTGCCTCTGACAGCTGATCCATCCCTGAATGGGAACACTGTAGCTGGACTTCGGGTGAAGCGGGAGACTTCCTTTGAGAATTGGGTCCTGGTGAATGTGCTGAAACTTTCCATCTGCCAACAGAAAACGGCTTGGTGGACTGTTGTGGAAACGAAGACACCTCATAGTCTTGATGGCTCGTGGACTGGGCTTGGGAGAGCTGATCTTCTAATTGCAGAGATTTCCCTGAGTCAGACATTTCTTTAAAAACGCATAAACCTATGCTTGGAGCTTCTTCTTGTTGCCACCCTATGGCTTCCATCTCGACTGATGGTCTCCTCTTTGTCTGAGCAGCCTCTGATGTGCCTTTTCTCTGTGCAGCATTTCTTTCCTGACCCTCAGTGGAGCTCCTTACCCCTGCGGTAGTTTCAAGTGACTCCATGAATCCAATGTCACTTCCTTTGTGATCAATGTTCAAGGATGATATCTGTTATGTAATTGTATTGGTTTCAACATGTATGTGAATTGCAGGGAAGGGTCATCTGAAAGAAATAAGGAAGAAAAGAGAGTTAGATAGCCCTAATATGGGTGCTTTTATATAAAATACAAGCTTATAAACATCTATTAAGTGAGCTGTAAAAGCATTAAAAAAAAGAAAAAAGTAGAATAAAAAAGTCCACTGCCTGAAAGTTAGAGCTATTCAAAGCTGTTTCCCAAAAGTCCCTCTGATTAAACTGGAGTATAAAATTCATAATGAGCTCCATCACAGCATGAGTGGAAAAAATGACCTCTTTGCAAAGGTACCTCATGTCAACCCTGGCAGACGCCCTAAATTTCCCCGAAACCCAATGAATGTGCGTGCCAGTACTGCAGTATGTGTCATAAATGGTTGTTCATGTGTGCAGGTTTATTTTAAGTGTGTGTATTTGTGTGTAAGAGCTGGAGGCTGAATGAGAAACAAGTAAAAAAAAAAACAAAAAAAACAAATCCAGCATGAATTCTTTATCTTTATTTGCTAAAGTAGTAGAATCCAGCACATTTTTTTCTGGTGCTCAAGTGTTTCTATTTCATGCTGATCCTGTTGAGTTCAACTAACAGGGTAATGTTGTATTTTCTACATTTATTTGACAGCTTTACTTCCCTCTAAGATTAAGAATTTACACAGTGGGTGATGTGAAAAGTCTGTAAAAGGACAAAATCTAGTGTGTAGTCATCTTCACATTTAAGATGATGAATTTGTTCACATTTTATTCCTGTGAAATGCTGATATGACTCATCTCAGTGAGGAAGAAATTATCTAGTAAATTCTCCAAGTGCAAAGCTGAACACAAAGTGCTTCAATTCAGCAGATTTAACTATAACAATCTGCTCACACACTGATGTTTTCTAATGGTGTTACTCACACAGTGGCGGGAAACCAAACCTAAAATATTACATGTTACTGCCAGTACTTCAGCTTATTTACTAGGATTTCTCATGCAGGACTTTTTCCTCTGTGTCATCATATTTACATTGTTGGCTGGTTTATTTTTATTATAGTAAAATATCTGAACACTTTCCTGCAACTCTCTGAGTATACCTGCACACCCAAGTCTTCATAGATCTGCAAACTGGTGACAACTCAGACATTAAGACTGTTTTTGCATCACAAATTTTCTCTCTTGAAACACTTTATTTGTCGCATTAAAACCAACATGCATCTACAACACATCCCAGCACACACAGAGAAGAGGAAACATGATCAGTTAATCTGCATCTTTTCTACAAAGCAGATGCTTAAATCTGCTCTTTTACCCCAAACACATGTCATCACAAGTCTCTTGTTGGACTGAGACCTTCACACCTGCCTGCGTTTCCGGTGTCATCAGCACATTGATCTGCAACAGGACCACATGCTGTACTGTACGTAAACAAGTCTGACTCCAGCAGGAAGCATCATCACGCCTGTGGTTACAGGGAGCTGGTTTGGCCGTTACACCTTCACTTCAAATCACGGGCATGGGTATCTGAGGACACATCGTTTCCATCTTCTCAGTATCAAACGCCGTGTCCTCCCTAACGAGGTTATGTAGGATTATCTGGTTCAAACCCTCTGAGTTCCCCTTAATTAGGACATCCTCCAACTCTCCCTCTCCTGCTCTCACTCTCCTTTCTTTGTTAGCACACCGCTCCAGCACAAACCACAGGATGAGAAACCAAGGTGACTCTCGAGATGCTGAGAGATGCCTGAAAGCAGGTTTTCCACCTCGTACTTGTTTGTAAAAAAAAAAAAAAACATCTCTTCAGCCTCTTTACGTCTCCCGGTCACTCTGCTTCGGATAAATTTAAGGAGTCTTTCTACTGTAATTTACGGCAAAAAATGTGAAGGATTGTAAGGGGAAGAGGGAGGTGAGGGAGCAGTGGAGGTAGGGGATAGATTGGAAGGGTCCATGTTTCAATGGGGAGGTTTACAGAGGTAAACTAAGTGGGGTGCCTGGGGGGGGGGGGGGGGGTAACATCATTCAGAGGCCTGGGAGGGAGCTCCCTTTCAAGGTGACTTCATTGCTTAGTTTCCATCCTCTGTGAGCCATGAGAGGAGGGAAGGGGTATGTGAGTGCAGAGTGACAATGAGATAAGACCCTCAGAAACAATGCATACCTTTGAACTAAACATAGCGGAGTAGAAACACATTCAGCCTCACTGACAAGTCAGACTTCTTTTTTTTTTTTTTTTTTTTTTTTTTTTGTTTTCCCCACACATTCCCATCAAGCTCTCACCTTTACAAAAATATATGACACAGCAGCAATGAGGTGCAACAACAGGAGGCAGGTGGGTGGCAGTAGGTGCGTTGTGTGTGTGTGTGGGGGGGGGGGGGGGGGGGGGGGGGGGGGGGATTTGTGGGCTGAGTGTGGTACAGTATGTCCGCATGGATGGAGATACGACTCCGTGGAGACATATATTTGAACAAGCAGGCACATCCCTGACTGCTATGAGAGAAGACAATGAGCAAAAACAAATGCTGTGCTACAGAGAGCATCGTTATGCTGCTGCATTACATCATTAGAGGCTAAGTTGGCCATTAAAGGGAACAGGCATAAGATCTGACGCTGACAACCACTCCATAAATATCATAAGGAGACTGTTAAAAAAAAAAAAAAAAAAAAGCCTGTGTTGCTCTCACAGCAACATAGCATGCAGAATGAATCAACAGCTCTCTCTCTCTCTCTCTCTCTCTCTCTCTCTGTGATCACAGTGACACAAAGCCTGGTGGAGGAAAAAAAAAAAAAAAAACAGCCTCGGCTCATACAGCAGCTGACATTCAGTTATCAAATATAATCCTCATACAAACCTGACATTTGAATAGTCCCCTGTCCCATATCGACAGTCACATGTGACATTCCTCATACTGCATAGTCCGTTTCTCCATTCTCCTCGTGTCTGGGTAGTAATAATAATAAAAGAAATCAGCAAGGTAAAGTCCCATCAGTCACGAAGCTGCTGGCCGACTGGGTGTACATTAGAAGATCTATTGATGCGAGCTAGTCACCAGAGAAAATACCCAACCGTGACGTGCGGACCCAGGCACAAAAATAGCAAAGGGGCCCTGGGAAGGATTACACAACAGCCCACGTTTAAGGACGCTTTTCCTCTCGCTCTCTCTCTCTCTCTCGCTCTCTCGCTCTCTCTCTGTCCCCTCTGTGTGTGTGTGTGTGTGTGTGTGTGTGTGTGTGTGTGTGTGTGTGTGTGTGTGTGTGTGTGTGTGTGTGTGTGTGTGTGTGTGTTTGAAAGCACAGCAGCAGCTGCCTCAATGCACACACAGAGTGGAGAGTCATGATCCAAAGAACCAAAACATCACCTTTATACAAAGACATTGTTCATCCACCCTTTGTTTCAGTGAAGTATTCTAACCTGGTGTTTAATGATGTGGATGCTGACCCACATTCAATGAGAAACCTGCATCCTAACCCAGATCAATACACTGAACGTGTGTGTCAGTATACCTAGAGCAGAGGGGGAAATGCAAATAGGACTGTGAAAGACTGTAATCACATGGTGCTACATCTGTGAATGTACATTTCCTACAAGGCGAGCCTATTCAGCGCGTGCACTGAGAGGGACTCAATGAAAGACAGCATGTGGCTGGTTTGTGAGGCGGCTGCAGAAATTAGACTTGTTCTGTGAATTCTGAGACACCCACAGCCTGTTCAGAGCCAGTTCTTCCCGTCACGACAGGATCTGCTTTGTGAATGGAGAGAGTCGTGACGAGAGGGGTGTCATTAACACACAGAGAGAGAGAGAGAGAGAGAAAAGGGACAATAATGCAGATCATGTGCAGCTGCAAAACCTCGTCCTGTGAATCAGATGTACGGGTTGAATTTAATTTAACACAGTCTCTGCAGGAACGCAACAACTTGGGAAATCTTAAGACTTCCTCTGAGCAAGAGTTTGTGCAAAAAAATACGACTGAAGACACAGCAAGTGTAACATTTTAGTATATGCTTAGTTATTAAGTATTGTGCTGCTATAGATGGAAATATACGCTGCTCAACATGTAACCAGGGCCGGATTAAA
Organism: Telmatherina bonti; assembly: GCF_933228915.1. NCBI lineage: Eukaryota > Metazoa > Chordata > Actinopteri > Atheriniformes > Telmatherinidae > Telmatherina > Telmatherina bonti. The sequence continues at coordinate 25,279,659 of NC_136631.1, read as the reverse complement.
AGAGCAGAGGTCCCTGGGCCCAAAGTGTTCCAGGGGCCCCCTTCCCCACCCCAGCATTGTGAAAATTGTGAATGATTTACTGTGAAACAACATTTCTAACATCTCTCAGCCAGCACACACACTAAACACTTTGGTGTGACTATCTGGCATTTTGTTTTATGTCCAAACTGCTGGTGTTTTCCCTATGTGGGCCCCACATTGGCCCTTGGGCCTGTGCCCATAATGTCCATTGGATAAGCCGCCTTGCATGTAACCTGTGTAATTTCTGCTTTTTAAAAAAAAGCATAATCAAGATTTAATATCTAAATTGGAGCAAATTTCAATCTGGTCTCATTTTTGTCTGTCAGCGCGTCAAATTTCCCGATTGCAAACTGATTTACGACCACTCATTTGCGGGGAAACTCTGGCTGCTCAACACAATGTAATTTACACAACTATAAATAATTCACCCGCTTTGACCATCCTCTTCAGTTTCACTCTGTGCTAGTGGGGTGAGAACAACTGGGCACCTCTATGAATAGGAGTCCTTGGCTTTGGGTTTGCACCAGCTGTGCTTTCTGTGGCTCAGACGGTTTTTTTTTTTGTTGTTGCTTTTTTAAAAAGAGATCCTACTCTTAGCTTACGCAGCAGAACAAAGGCTTATGTAACCACTTACAGCTGAACTTCACCGCTGAGTTCAGAGAACTCTTCCCAAATGGGAAGTGTTGATCTCCAGTGCGACAAAACTCTCATTTCACCGCGCATTTGCTCCTGGATTCAGTGAGAGAAATGGTGAACGTAATGGTCTGTGTATTGACTGAAACCCCACAGTATTGCAGAGAGCTATTATTAGACATGGCCTCTAACAAGCCGAAGATGAAGTTGAAGCTAACTAACTGCACTGCAGCTGAGATCCATTATGCTGTATTCAGTGTCTAGAGGAGCGGCACTAAAATGGCTGATACTCAGTGTGCAGTGAAGGTCAAGTCGCTCGTCTCTATAAATATAATGGTCTGTCCCCCAGGATGTTCCACACACGGCTCGGCATTTCCACTATCTGCAGCTACACCACAGCCCTGCTGACCGGCTCACATTTGCTACAAATTTGCATGTGATTGAATGCCACACATGCACCCGAGCACAAGCAGGCCTCTAACGATGTTAGTGGTGAAACTGATGGGAGGAGGGGGAGGTGAGGTGAGGTGAGGTGTGTGAGTGGAGGGAGTGTTTATGAATGGAAGGAATGAGGTTTTCCTCCCTGCTGACTGTAGTGGTGGTCATATGTTTAGCGGAGATATCCCTGACAGGGGAAACCATGAAGCCTGCAAGTTGAACAACCAGCTGAAACAGTATCAAAAGAAAAACAAAACAATAAACAAAAACAAGACAACATGACGGGCCTCCACTTTACACCTGATGCATCAGTTCATTCAGAAAACTTCCTCCTCCTCCTCCATGTCTTCCGCGCAGGCTGTAGGCAACTGCATTTACACACCATTATCACAGCGGTACCTGAAAATAATCTGACATGATGGTGCGTTTCCATGGCAACCACGCCAACGTCTGTCACAGTTTCCCAGTTCCTGTCTACATTTATAATTACTTCCACAGATTACAGAACAAAGACAGCGGAAATAAGTGGACAAAACGGGCCTCAGCTGGATCGACCCTCCGCTGCATACATGTAATAACACAGTAGCGACTGCATTTCCTGCAGACAGGCTCTGAAATGTGGCAACTTTAGGTGGTAGCTGTGAGATAAAATCATCCAAGAAATTATTTTCTGAAGCTTTAACGTCGTATGCTGCTTTCATTTGGTTTAAGGAAATTTAGCAACACCTCTGACATCAACACCCAACTGGTGTAAAGATGTTTCATGGTTTTTAAAGAAAAAAAGATCTTCAGACTTGCTGAAGGTCTCATTTTCTTTGGACATTAGAAGCTTTTTCACTCATTTTCAGACCAGTCTTTGTCCTTGTCCACGATAGTTTATTACTGCTTAACTTATTTAAAACAGACTAGTTATTTATTTATAGTAAAAAAAATTTTAAAAAAGTACTGAAGTCATAAATCAGTGTTATTTCTTCACATTATAAAGTAAATGAAGTAGGAATCAGTAATCTCATCTTTTCGCTCTTTTATTCAGCTTATCACATTTTATCCCTTTTCTTTCTCTTTTTTCTTTCTTTCTTTCTGAGGATGCCAAAATATGAGTTTGACTGACAGAAAATACTCATTATGCACAAACATGACCTCTTAAGAAATTTCAGAAGAAAAAAAAAAAAACCCTTTGGTACCAACATTGTGTACAGTGTTTTCTGAGAAAATGAGGAAACTGGGCCAATGTAAGCTACAAGAAAAAATATTGGACTAAAAAAAAACAAGGACTATATTTAGCAGAGGAACAATATTTGACAGTGATGTTCTTTTAAGAAACAGATGAAACATGTCCAAGAGTCGCCTCTAGAGCTTTAGTTGATCCATCTACTGTTCACTGAAGCCTCATCAAGAGATGTCATGAAGGCATTTTTAATGTTTTTCGAGGCTGAAGCCTGTCAAAGGACACAAACACGGGACCAACATGAACCCAGAGTACAGACCTCAACAATAATGAAACAGTGGGGGATCATCTTGACAAAGGACGGAACAAAGGGTATAAACCCAAAGAGTTTAAGATAGACTCGAAGAAATGACAAGAATGTTGTTTAAGGGGATTCAGGCTGTGATGAAGAACTAAATATTGACTTTCAAGGACTTTCCATTGGACTTCAGGCTTTTACAGAACAATGTGTCACACTGGAGTGTCCTAAAACTGATCCCAATATTAAACTGCATTTATTCATAATATTTAATATTTGATGACAACTGCAAGGGTCAGTTAAGTGACAAATGTCTAATTCAGCTATTAGAATTTTATTTATTTATTTATTTTTGTTTTTTGTAAAAAAGCATTTCATTTTATTTTCTAACCAACTTGTCACTGAGGGGGAAAAACTATGTTAATTGATGAGAAACAAACCTGTTATGTTTTCATAAACTACAGATCTTTTTTTTTTTTTTTTTTTTTTTAAACACTATTTTTATGTTCTCACTTGCAATGCACATATTATTCCACGTAGGCCTACCTTCAAATGTCACAGCCTGTCATTTGTCATGCTACATCCCATCCTCAGTCTTCTCAGCTCACCTCACACACTGAATGCAGAACAGACACGCAGCGTGTCCATCACGTTGTGTGTGTACCGACTACACGTCATTTGTATCCTCCTTGCTTGCCGTTTGTTTAGGGCTGGGGTGGGGGGGTCCTGCAGTCATGTGCAGGTCCCAGGCTGGGGAAAGCCTGTTCGGGGACTAGACGAAGAGGAGGGGATGGTGGAGGGAGACTTGCATGGACGTGAGAACCCCTTGCAAGACCCCCATCTGCACGTCATGGAACATTTGCACAACAGGGACCTCCCACCTTAAAGGCGTGCAACAGAGAGCAGACACAACAGTGTGATCTGCCCTCCACCGCGCGCAACATCTCAGGTGACACCTACAGCTGCTGCCGGGGTCGGCGGCGTGAAAACATTGTACAATAACAGCTTTAAACAATTAATCGATGCGCTGCAGACCAGACGCTTGCAGGTCACTGTGCAACAGACACGCAGCTTCATTACGGCTGTAATTTCCATTAGTACATGGACAAGTCGGGTTTTACTGGGTAATTTGTGTTTAGAGGAGTAGATCGATCAGCTTTGAACCTTTAGTGTCCCCCTTAGTGTCCCCGACCTGCAACAAAATGTCTAAAATGGCTTTTAGTGCTGTTATACATGTGGGCAGCAGGGGGCGCCAAAGGGAGCAAATAACAGGATCGGCAAATAAAATAAAATAAAATTTAAAAAAAGAATCTTTACTGGACTGATTATTTTTTTATTTTTATCATTTATTATTTTCATGTGCTTATTCACACACAATGCACACCAACCAGTTCAATCACCATAAAAATTCATATGAAATATGAAAAAAAAATAGTGCAGGAATCTATGGGGGAAAACACTTTAAGATGTTTTGAGATCTAAGGCCCCTTCACATATTCACATCAGCAAGGCTGGCAAAGGTTACTGTGATAAAAACAATAATCAAACATGTTTAGTATTGATTCCCTGCATCAAGTGTTTTTTTTTTCTTTTTTTGTAAAATCATCACTACAGTATATATTAAAAGTAAAAATCACTGGCAGAAAAATATGTTTTTTATTTCCCTTAAATTTTCAACATATTTAGAAAGAAACTAGTTGAGGAATTGACACATAATAGTGATGGTCCCTGTGATGGTCTGGCCTCCAGCTGTGTGTCCTACGGGTTTCCCTCAGATGGCACCTTTTAGCTTCAGTGTCCAGGCCCACTGGCACGGCATCTGGTTGAAGGACAGCTGGGGAAGGACAACCTGCAGTCCGCTGGGCAACACCGGCTCCCACTGCAGAGGGCCGTGACCGAGGAGCTCCACCTTTTCAGGACAAACGCGACACGAATACGAAAGAAAAGAGACAAAGAAGAGGATGAAGAGCTGCTCTGAAGCTCAACTGTAGATTCCACCAAGCAAGTTTGCCAATACATTCAGCTTTTAATTAAATGAAGACATTGATTTTGTATGCAGACACTGATTCCTCACAGCAACGAAACAGTAAATACAAAGTGTTTAACTAGAGTTAAATGAATCCCAAACTTGTTTATGTATTGATCTATCAATATGTAAATAATTCTAAAACAATTTCTTGCTAAAAAATTTCATTTATGTGACAATTTGCTTGAAATAAAACCTGTTTCCATAGGACATAAGAGGGTAAATAACAGCTTCTAAACAAATACTGAAAAAGTGTGAACATCTGTCTAAGAAGTTCTGGTCATTTGCTGATCTGGAGGTTCGCTGGATCACTGACTGTTTTATACATTTTAGAAAAAGAAGGCCGCAAATGTAAATGCAGATATGCTCCATTTAAAAAACTGGAAAAATGTCCAACCCTGCACTTACTAAACACTTTATTAGGTCCACCTCTTCAAAGGCAAGTTAACACAAATATCTAATCAGCAGGTAACATGGAGGCAACTAGTCTCGTAGACATGGTCAAAATGACTCGCTGAAGTTCAAACTGAGTGAGGATTGAAGTGATTGTCGCCACATGGGCCGGTCTGAATATTTCAGAAACTGCTGATCTACCAGGATTTTCACACATGTTCTAAAATAAAGAGAAATATCCAATGAGCTGCAGTTGTCTGGGCGAGACTGATTGGAGATGATAGAAAGGCAACAGAAGCTCAAACAAACATTAGTTCCAATCAAGGTAAGCAGAGTAGCACATCTGAACACACAGATCTTCAAGCCTTAGCTGACAGGATATCACTGCTGTTCCTGTTGAAGCAGTTCAAAGGAGCGCTTTGTGTTTGCGTGGTCTCTCCGTGCATGCGTGGTTCTCTCCATCCAAAGACATGCATGTTAGGTCAAATGGCTACCTTAAAGGTGGAGTACGTAAGATTTTCATTATTTAAAAAAAAAAAAAAAAAACAACTAATAAAATAACTACAATCATAATTAGATAGTTTTTTGAACATGTAGGTTCCAGTCTGTCCATATTTGATGTTTTATTAAATTACAAGTTTAATTAATGACAAATGACAAAAAGCACTTTTTTTTTTTTTTTTTTTACTGGTAGGCAAACATTTAAGAAGAGTCTTTGTCATTAATTAAACTTGTACTTTAATAGCACATCAAATATGGACAGACTGGACCTACATGTTTTAAAAAACTATCTAATTATGATTGTAGTTATTTTTTTAATTAATTTTTTTTTTTTTAAATATTGAAAATCTTACATACTCCACCTTTAAATTGTCCCTAAGACTGGGTATGAGCATGAAATGTTGTTTGTCTCTCTGTGTCGGCCCTGTGATGGACTGGTGACCTGTCCAGGGTGTACCCTGCTTCTCGCCCCATGATTGCTGGGATAGGCTCCAACTTCCTTGTGATATTAATTGGACTAAACAGTCAAGAAAATGGGTGGATGGAAGTCTTGATTAAACCAACGAGCAGCTCTGAATTTACCTGAGACACTCCTTGTGTGACCATCGGTTCACTCAGAATCACCGATCCTTTATCTGGCCACTTCAGTAAAATGGCATAGACGGTGTTTTCCTTTGGTTTAGCCGTGTACCTGTGGACATGTTGTTCATTACTAAATGTGCTGAAATGATGCATCAATATATTTTACTTTTAAAAAGAACACTGATGAGACTATAAAAGATTTAACAGGGAGACAAAGAACCAGGTGCTACTTTATGGGATATTTGGATGCATAAAGCCGCCATTTAACAACTTTGGCTGGAAAATTCTGCATGCAGGTGGTAGTGCGGAAGAACGCGTCTCTTCTCTGCAGCATTATCACATTAAATCAATGGTAAGTCCCAAAGACAAGCCAGAACCTACCAGACATTTGGAGTGATGCTATCGTTCTGAGCGTGCCATGCCGTCGTGTTATAGATGGCGTCCCCGTTCACCTTCAGCCACTGGCCCACCTGCCTCAGGCGCTCCTCGAAGATCGGAGCGATTCTTCCATCGTGTGTGGGGCCGATGTTCATCAACAGGTTTCCGCCACAAGACACCGTCTCCACCAGCGTCTGAAACACATCAGAGATTATATCAGCTCAGTTTTTATGCTTTAAGGCGACTATTAGAAACAACCAAATGGGAAACAGGAAGTGCAAAAATGTCTTTAAACACAAAACTACTGGATGAAGATTCTCTGTAAGAGATGATAAATCATTTTATATTGGACATAAAAAAACAACACAGTTGACCAAAGTGCTTCACACAAACATAAGAGCAATTTAAAAAGTCTGTAAGTGTGGTTATTGAAGCAAATGACCGATGACTGACAGGTTTCAGCTTCTTGAATATGTCTGCAAGGTTTCTGGATCTCTTATAAAAGTCAATATCTCTGGTTAAAAAATATCCTATGTTAAAAAATTGAATGGTTGAATCTTGGTCCTGTGATATTTTCAAATCAAAATGTCTTCAGATATATCATAACAATTTATATATCATTCAAAAATCTAACAAAAACCTGCTATTTCACAACATAACCAATGGATTTTGACTTTTCGTTGCGACCTTTATTATTATTATTATTGTTAATTTTTATTTCTTGCAAAAAACTAAAAAAGAGAAGTGTTAAATGTCAGTGTCTATTCTGACATGAAGTAATACAGCAACACCTCAACTCAGTAGACCCAACCAAGTCAGACTGCACTACCTAACCTTCACCAGCAGGCGGAGCTCTTTCTTTCTTAAGGAGTTAACATTAAAAACTCGCAGAGTAAGCCACAGACTCATCTAGGCTGATATCACTCCTCCTGATTTAGCCTAACCATAGCTTTGAAGGTTTATTTATGTCATTAATAGACCAATTCCATCTATTTTAAGTGGAAAACATTTTGTTAACTCACTGTAGTGTGTTTGCAAACAGAAAAGTGTTGCATTTATTTGGATTTCTGAATTTATTAATTCATTTTGCTAAATTTCCTCTGAATATATGACATACTTCCAAAAAGATCATTCCTCACCTGCAGGTAGTAAAGACAGAATAAGCTAAAATAACTTATATAGCATCTTATCAGGAGGATAATTTCAAACAGAATGGACTCTTTATCCTGTTAGTGTCGACGCAGCAAGAAAGTTTCTGCTTTACCAGATTCCACAAGACGTAGTGTCTGAATCCTCTTTGTTAATTTCACTTCCATACTCTTGTTTTATTCATACTGCTATGAAGGAACTGTTGTTAAAAATGCGGTGTCTACTCCTGTGCTTCTGAAGCAATAATCTCCATTGTTTAAAAACCATTTAAACAAAAAAGGGCACATTCACAGCGGCGCCGTTTGTTCCCTTTTAAACTTAACCTGATGTTTTCAGTCCACGCTAATCAATGAACTGGATTTTCTGATTGCTACTTCTTTTTGTGTGTTTGGCGGTTGCTACGGGAACATCGTCCTTAGCAAGCAGCTGCAGCAGTTCAGCTGGTTTTAGGCCACTTAGGAAAGTGCAGCATGAAAGCAAAACAAACGTAGGTGTGAAATTTTCCAGAATTCCCGCCCAATTGAACTGCTTCCCCCGGACCGTCTGGATGTGAAAGTGCCCTAAATCAGCTATTATCTTTAACATCTACTATGGTTTGAATAAAAATGGTCAAAACTGTTGTTTGGAGTCCTTAAGTGAGAATATCAACCACAAACAATGTGCTTCTTTTAGGCAAAAGTTGTTTCCGAATAAACAGGTTTAAAATAAAAAGGTGTTTTAACTTACAGACACAAGTGTCTCGATGGAGAGGTAGTCACTGAGAGGGGCGTTGCGTCTGTAACCCCAGGACTTGGAGTCGATGGTCATGCAGTTTTCCCATTTGTGTTTGAGCAGGTGGCCCGGCTGGTAGCGATCGGAGCAGGTGTAATACCCACCGTGGGTGCAGATGGAGCCGTAACCCCACCGATCGTTTGTCACCACAGTGTCCCGCACTGGGCTATAAATAAAGAAATAGCTTTCATTCAGCTCAGATTCTGCATCCGTGATGGAAAAACAAGTGAAAAGTCTTTCTGTTGCAAGCTGACCTGTCGTTATAGAGCCAGGCCAAGAAACCAGTGCTGTTCCAGTACTTGTCAGGTGCGTCTCCGTCCCCATCAGACCACAACACCTCTGGTTTGTACTTGATAACAAGATCGTAGAGCTCAGGGAGAGTTTTGCTGGAAGGAAAGTAGTTTGTAGAAAAGACATTGGCAGCATCCAGATCAAAAAGCGGGTTAAACCACTCAAAGAGAGAGTGATACAGCCCTAAATGCAGGTCGCTGTGAGCGCGCAGAGCAGTCGCCACCTCATCCACCAGGTCTCGTTTCGGTCCCACGTCCACAGAGTTCCAGTTCCAGGAGTTTTTGGAGCCCCAAAGTGTAAAACCTGATAAATACACCAAGAAAACATCTCCTGTATAACAGCAAGACTACCAAACCAAACAGCAAATACCCATAAACCTTAGAAAGCATTACATTATACAAAAACATCCAGTATGATGTACCTTCATGATGTTTAGTTGTCAGGACGATGTACTTAGCTCCCGAAGAGGCAAAGATGTCCGTCCACTCTTTGGCATCGAAGAACTCTGCTGTAAACTTAGGGGCAAAGTCTTGGTACTTGAAGTCTGGAGGGTAATTCTTTTGCATAAAGTCCACATACGGCTTCATCTTTTGTTTCTGCCAATACCACCTGCAAGGATAATTGATTTTTTTTTTTTTTTTTTTTTTTTTTTTAGGATACTCAGCAACGTTAACTGTATGGAAATCAGTGAATGCAAATCATAAAAAGATAACTTTGCAAATTTTATGGCTCTTTTGGTGCAATTCACCAAGCCTTAAAGTCACTTTTGTAAATCCTCAGCGTATGATAACCAAAGAATTACACACTTGCAGTCTTTTTATGATATAAAAAATGTTGATTTCTTTTTTTCACTCAGAAAAAAAGAAAAAAAAACATCTTTCAACTCTATCTACAGAAGAGTCGATGAGAGGTGACTGAGTAGCAACTAAATCCTCTGTGTTGTAACATTATTATCTTTTATTCCAGTTTAGTTCTCTAGTTTGGTTATATATTTTATTTTACATAAAGTAATCGAGGAAGAGACCCAAATTGGTATAAGAAAAATCAGCCAAAAAGAGGAAATGAAAAGTATTAGGAGATGCTTTTTCTGTGATTGTCTGATATGTTGTTAAGCAACACAAAGATCTCTTTTGTGATTAGCTGTTAGTCTGTGTGTTGTTTTGAGATCCTGAAAATCCTTTTTATTTATCTGATAACTTTAGATAGCAGTTACTTTAAAAATATCTTCCCAGTTTGTAGTTTGGTTAGTTGATAATCTATCCTGTAATATTTGTGTAAAGATTAAACTAATATCAAATAGTGAATAGAAAAACATGAAGAATATGAAATTAAATATTCAAATTTCTTTCTGGGATAAATTCACTCATTCATGGTAAATGTTACAGTTTATCTTTCATCCATTTTGGCCTCCTATCATCTGTAATGTCGGCTCTAAAATATTACAAAAGCATAACTAACCAACAAAAAAACAAATGTAAATCAGAAAATATCCCTGTTCTCTGGTCAGATAAAGGCTTACAAGACATTTATCACAAGAAAACTTATAAGAACTGAGGCATTTTTGACGACTCAACATTTCTTCCTCTCCCTTCTGGGAAAATACCTCCAAACATATTTGTCTGTGTTTATTCTGACTGGAAATCCCTGGACTCTGGGGGTTATTGTGTCCAAAGTAGCCCCCTTCCTTTAGTTTCTGGTTGTGAATAAAGTTGACATAGTATTTGAGATATTTAACAGATTAAGAGTATAAACATACCAGAACCACTCGCTGCCAAAGCTCGGCACAGAAAACACTCCCCAGTGAATGAAGATGCCGAACTTCGCCTGGTCGTACCAGTCTGGCAGCGGTCTGGAGTCGATGGATTTCCAGTTCGGTTCATATCTGGTGCTGGAGATGCCCACCACGAGCACCAGTAAGACAGAAGAGACCACAGCTAAAGCTCCCATCTCAACCGGCGAGCCGCGAGGAAATGATCAGGGTTGGACGAGTTAAACAATGTAAGAGCATAAACATCACGTGAATTGTCATATGACACACAGCCTATTAAATGAAACAGGAAGGTTAAGACATGTAAGAGATGTGTTTACAAGCCACAATATTTCCTTCTTCCTGAAGCATTGTGTGCGTTTAAATTAGTTAAAATGACTCGCTACTGATACACAAATAATAAGATATGAAGCAACACCGCCCACTCGGGCTACGCCGTAGTACATGTCGTGCCACCAGGCTCCTACACATGCGCAGTCCACTTTTCTTTCAGGAACTAGTGAATGTTTTGGTTTTGAAACGCTGCAAGATCACATGCAAAGCTACGTGGATTGCCACTGTCATATCTCTGCAGGGGATTTTGATAAAGTATGAAAATTTAAAATATATAAATAATTCTCATTTTATCTAACCGTTTTTGGTATTATTGAGTTGTGGCTTTCTTTCTTTTTGTTGTCAGGACGTAGAAGATGTTATTGAGAATTCAAAAAAGGTGAACCACTTCAATTAGATCTAAAAGTCAAATAATTATTGTGGTGTTATTAATTTTACGTGTCAATATTATCCAGGCTGGATTGCTGGCACTGTTGGCTGTGGCTGAGCATGCTGAAGAGTTTGACAAGATTATTGAGTTGTCACAGAGGTAACTAGGTCTAAATGTATAATGAAACTTTATTATATACATGAATAACAGTTTATCCCCATGTACTCTTTTAGGTTTCCAGGTTTTATTTTCCCCTGCTTAGGAGTACATCCTGTTCAGGAGGTTTCCAGAGATCAGCAGCGGGGAGCCGTGCTCCAGGTGGGAAGGCTCCAGTTTGAGGGAACGGAAGACAAAATAGAAAAAGAAATATTAAACTATATGAAGAAAATTTAATAGATTCATACAGATATGTTCACCCACTAGTTGTTACTACACTGAATCATACACTGCCTTGCAACCAAAACATAAGAAAAAAGTCACCACCTGAATTTAACTAAACAAATAGTAGAGGTGGAAATGTCAAGTTTGATCATCAACTTGGTGAGATCCAAGTTCAACAAGGTTATGTGACCAATTAAATAAGGTTACTTTAACACAGTGTTTCTCAGTTCCAGTCCTCAGGCCACCCCCTGCCCTGCATGTTTTATAGACAACCCTAACTTAACACACCTGAATGAAATAAAGGGCTTGTTAACAGGCTGCAAAGAACTTTATAAGGAATTTTAATAATCTGGCTCAGGTGCTCTGGAGGAGGAATGTGTCTAAAACATGCAGGGCAAAGAGGGACTGGAATTGAGAAACACTGCTTTAACGATGGCATGTACATGTTCTCAGATTATAATGTCAAGGTTTGCAAGCTGAAGCTGTTGGTGCAGGAAGTGTGACACATCATTTTCATAGAGTGATCAGCCACCACATATTTCAACTGTGTGAAAAAGCTTCGTCTGATCCGATTGGTCTACTTCACAGGTGTCAAACTCCAGTTCTTGAGGGCTGGTATCCGACAGGTTTTTGTTGTTTCCCTCTACCAACAATCAAATTGATCCAGCAGCTTCTTGTCAACCTGTTTATGAATTTCAGTCAGGTGTATTGGAGCATGGAGACAACAAAAATCTGCAGGATACCGGCCCTCGAGATCTGGAGTTTGACACCTGTGTTCTACTTTAACCTAATCATTCACAAACCGTTATTACACACAACCATGAGTATGTCAAATGGCAGAAGATATGGTATATAAATATATAAAACTATTTTAACACAAGATTTTATTTAGGTGAAACAATAACTGTTTATTTTTGGCTTTCAGGATCTTGATGCAGCTCTGCCAATCATAGAGAAATACAAAGATCATCTTGTTGCCATTGGAGAGGTAAAGATTCTGGCAACTTTCACACTAATGCATTTTTATTTTAAAACAAGTACTAATTTAGCAGTATATGATAAATAATCTCTGTCTGCACAAAAGCACCACAATTGTCAATTTATCATTACCTTAAATACATCACACATCAAACATAGTTGCAATCCTAGATGTAATGGTAATAAAGAGACCACAGTCTTTTGCGTGTATCAAAATATTATCATCTTATAATATGAAGTTTGAAGCCAAACAAGTTACAACACCACTTGGGGACTTTTCATTCTGAATACAAGGACAATCCTGTAATTTACGTAAACCACCACACTATCATATAAAGCAGAATTATTTCACTAAAGCAGCATCTGTCTTATTGAAACCTCAGCTCGCCTGAAATAGTTTGCAGAGATTCCCGGTTGAAAACGTTTCATACTAAAGCAGAAGAATGGATAATTATGCTGACACTCACACGGTTTAAATGTAAAATGCAAAAACTTAATACTTAGAAAATCAGCAGCATGCCTTGAAGTATTTGTTTGAATAGAATGTGCCACATAATAACATAAACATAATCACAGTATTCCAGAATGATACTGCAAATAAAGCATATTTTCATAAGGTTCTGCAGACTTTGTCCTGTTATAACACTTTTTTTTTTAGATAATTCACTGATTTAAAAACAGGAGTCAATAAAATAAACTTGAGTCTTTCCTTATTAGCTGTAATATTGCAGCAGACTACAGTTCTTTGTTGTTTCAGGTTGGGTTGGATTTCACACCCAGGTTTGTCACCAGCGAGGCGGATAAGGACAATCAAAGGCAGGTCCTCATTCGTCAAGTACAGATCGCCAAAGAGCTGGATCTCCCTCTGTGAGTTTTACACAAGCTGATCAAGTTTGAAGTTGAGAAATCCACTCACAACCTCCTGAATCTACCTAAGGTGCTGATCACTGCATGACACATAACTTTTGGTGGTCATACATTTTACGATAGCTTTGCAATCATATGAGAGTATTTAAAGGTGCATTTAGTAAAAATCCATCAGAAATTAATTGAAACTATCACCCCAGCATTTTACCAGAAAGATGTACTGCTTTTTTTTTCTTGTTTTATGGTCAGAAACAAGAAAAATCCCTTTTTAACAGGAGCTCAGTGGAACCATAAGATCATTAGTGAAACTAAAGTAACTTTTAACTCATTTGAGTTACTTTAGATGTAATTTTTTCATCCCATCAATCTTGTCAGCTGATTGCAATGTGGACATCTGACTTTCATTTGAATTAGGTTAAATTAAAGTGAGTCCTCATTGGGGATCAAATATTTTTAATCTTACCATGAGCTATTCTATTCTATTCTATTCTATTCTATTCTATTCTATTCTATCCTATCATACAGTCATTTAGGAGATGCTTTACATATGAGAACAAGACAAGCACGAAATCAAATAGTAGAGGACATCGTAGGAAGGTGCTAGTGGACTGTCCAGTTGGACGCAGGTCCTTACATGAAGTGCTGCAGGCTTTTTTTCTTTTTTTTTTCCTTCCCACCCTATAATATCACCTATGTTAAAATACAAAGATACCATCATGTTTGTTGCAAAGAACTGGGCTAAGTTCTCCAACTTTCCAACACACATAGCTATACTAAGTGCTCCTTGAAGAGCTGAGTCTTCAGCTTGCTCCTAAAAGTAGACAAGGACTCTGCAGAGCGGAGAGAGTTTGGGAGATCATTCCACCATCGTGGCACAACAGAGGAAGAGAGTCTGGCTAGTGATTTAGTCCCACGTATTGAGCTAAAAGCCTTTTTCACAGAAGTGTTTCGTTCACATAAAACTGGTGTTCAGGAGACTGAAAACACATTTTTAAAACCTGATCTGAAAATACAAACATTTCTGTTCTGTTTTGCACCATCCCTTCCTTTGTATGATTTTTTTATTCTCTGTTCTTGGTGTGTTTATGTGGCAGCGATACAGCACCAGTTTCATGCCTGCAATATATATAACCCCATTTTCCACTGTTGCCTCTGAGTGGTGGGGATTGGAAAGTCAACGTTCGATGCAATCAGTTGGTTTTTACTAACTAGGCTCTTTGATATGAATTGGCTTGAAGTGATGTGTCTGTAAAGTCCACTGAGATGACATTGATGTGAAGTGGTGCCGTACAAATAAAGTGAATTAAAAGTACCTTTCTTGAACCAATTCTGTCTTTGCCTAAAATCTTTTAGGAAAACAAAATCAGTTTTGTCTCAGTGAAGATACATCCAAACTCTGGATTTCTCAGTTTACTTGTACACAGTTTAGGAAGACTTTGAAACAGATGAAGAAATGTCCACTGTAATATATAAGCAAAATAAATCCCCCAAAGGTTGGCTAAGACCACTAGTCCCTGTAGAGGAAATTAAGGGATCCGAGGAAAAGACGTTCAGATTGTCCCTGTATTTGGGGGAAAAAAGTATTTTCGGTCAAACATCACATCAAAAGGCACCTCTAAAAGTTTTTCACCACTTCTTTTCCTGTTGCCCTGCAGTGAATTTTGAGTCCAGATTAAAATGAGTTTATATTTTTGTAAAATTAAAATCTGTGCAACCCGACATGTTTAGTGTTACTTATAAACTTAATATTAAACATTTTGATAGAACAGGGAGGTTAAAACAAATAAAATTATAAGAAAAACTAAACACACACTACCGCCACTGTCACCTTTTTCTTGTATAAGTCCACCCATCCATCCATGATGCTGGGTCGAATATAACCTGTGGTTGATGGGCTCATATGAAAATGTTTTTTATTACTCTTATTCAGCAGAGATGATCTCAAACTGCACACAAATGTCATGAAAAGAGGTTCATTTTTCAGGAAAATCTGCTGTAAAAATCAGAAATTACCCGCTTTACAATGAGAGAAAAGACTGAAGAGTTCTGCATTTCAGCTCTTATGAAGACAAAATTTAAAAAAAAAAAAAAAAGCTTGAAATTAATTAGAAATTGTTCATTTCTCAAGTATTTAGCATGGTGAAAGTAGTATTTGGAGCTATAGCACGACTGGTACAATACAGCCTGTAACCACCAGACTTCTGCAGTGTTTTGTTTTTCTTTCCACTGTAGAAATGTTCATTCAAGGTCTGCAGGAAGACCCACCATCCACCTCCTAAAGGAGCAAGGTGAGGAGTTACGTTTCTGCTGTATTTTACACACGGGGAAGAGTTTTTAGAAGTAAGCTGCATCCCCTTTGCACCCTCACCAGGTGTCCAGAAAGCCCTTCTTCATGCTTTCGATGGAAAACCATCTGTCGCCATGGAAGGAGTGAAAGCTGGATATTTCTTTTCTATCCCTCCATCCATAATCCGGAGTGAGCAGGTACCGCTGGACATCTGTTTGTCTCAGATTCCTGTGGGAGAGAGTTACGTATTGGAATCACTGGTGTGCTGACTTTTCCACTGGTTAGCTGGATCACCCTGAATGTTAATGATTGTTGGATTGTGTGTTTTCTACCAAGAAGCAGAAACTTGTGAAACAGCTGCCTCTGGAGAACATCTGCCTGGAAACTGATTCGCCTGCTCTTGGCCCAGAAAAACAGGTCAAATGTTTTTATTTTAATAGTTTTTAATGGTTTATGTACAACAGGCTGAAATCTCGTTGGTCCGTTTGTTTGGAAGCTGTATTCGTTGTTAAAATAAACGCTGACTTATGAAAAGTGTAAGAAAAGTCCAATTTATTTTAATATGAGATCTTTATTTGGCCCTTTAACAAATTGTAACACATATTTAACAATGTAACATGTATTTTCTGGAAGATATTTATCATTTATTACCATGTGATGTGTCAAAATTGTTGTAGTGTAGTCTGCTGCTTCCTGGTTTCTGATAAAGAGGAGAACTCAAGTATCAGACTGTGTTCAACAGGATTTTGAGTTTTTTTTAGTTTTAAGTGATTCAAAATGTCTCAGAAATGTCTACAGGGTGGAAGATTGTCACTTTTTTTTTCTAATTTTACATTTTTTAATATAAAATATCCTTAAGTTTTGGTTATTTGCTGTGTCCTGTTTTCCAGGTGAGAAATGAGCCAAAAAATATCCGTATCGCTGCTGAATACATCAGTAAAATCAAAGGCGTGTCACTGGAGAAGGTGATTGAGGCGACAAGCCAAAACGCTCTGCGGCTCTTCCCTAAGATAAAGTCTGCCATCAGACCCTGACGGCGTATTTCTATCAAGAAATGCCTTCATCTGTTTGTCCATAATTACATGTTGGCATTTTGATTCTTCACTTTTACATAAAATTCCACTGAACGGTGAAGCCCTGAAGTGTAAATGAATAAAATCTGTCAGATCTTATGGACATAAAGTGCACACTTTGTTTGGTGGGATTTTTAAAGGTAGAAATATTGAAATTTCTTTTCACTGTTGTTGAACTTTACTAGTAAAACATGCCTCGTCCTTCATTAAATAGTTATGAAAGTTAGTATGGTGTTTCATTTTATCTACCTGAAACGGGGGAAGTTTTACAGCTTGTTGGGAAGTCATACAAAAGATGTTTTCAGTATGTTGTGTTGAACTTGGTTCTCTTAGACTGTGGCCAGATGAACTTGGATGTTATGATGACCCCTGAATTTCTTTCACATTTTCTCACACACTTTTAAAAGGCACTGATACAAGATTATTATTTTCAGTAGTGTTTTTTAAAAACATCTTTAATTGTCATGAAGGTTAAATGTTTTGCCTGATAATGAATTTTATCCATTGTAAGAATAAACCATGGATGAAAGATCAGCTGAGACATTAGCTCTCCATTGTTGACTTGTCAAGTTAAGATGATAAAGTAGAAACAGTCCAGTAGTAGAGTTGCAAAAACATGTTCAAGTCTAACAGTGTTGAAGTTTAGGAGTTCAGTGCATAATGGCGGGTGAGAGTTTTAATGTTCACGATTAACTTCAGTGCAGCAACATTAGTATAATATGTAGCTTTATGTATGTAATGCTTTAAGTATGCATACAGCAAAATCTTTGTGATTTTAGCTTTAAGTCTGATTTTAGCTTTAAAAAAGAGATTTGATTCAAAAGGTGAAAAAACAGTTTTACCTTTTTTTCATCTGTTTCTTCATACGAGACATTAAAGATAAGTCATCTGAAAAGACAAGTCAGATGTTGACAGTATCTTAAAGAATGGAAAAGGGGGGAAAAAAACATCCAGTTGTTTCAGATTTACTGCCTCATATTATTCCAGATGACATAGTGCTGATGGAGTAAATCTGATTAATCATGATTACATTTTTCAAAACAGCCATAGAAAGCACAAAACGCTTAAGCATGAAGTGAGTCTGATGACATTTCACATGCAGCAGAAATAAGTTCACATAGTATTCAGAATATTTATGTCGTGAGTTTTTATTTAATTAAGAGCTTCTTGACCAGTGAATTACAAAACATCCTGAAACATGTTTCACAATGTATTCTGCTATGAATAAGAGTCTTAAATGTATCAACATCAAGGACATCTGTATATAAAGACCTCTCAAAATGATTTAAAAGTAATATTCCTGCAAACCCAACACTGTTCCTACTGGATGACACCATTTTTTGAACTACAAAAACCAACCTTGTGAATTGGAAAACTAAACAAAACGTGTGCATTCAGCAGTTCAGAAATCTCTTATTAGATTACATCAGTACCGAGACAATACCATTAGCTGAATTCCACTCCCATGATCCCCTGTGATCACCTCCATCCTCTCGTGTGGGTGGAGGAGTGGGACTTTGTCACACTTGGGGGGTTGGCGAGGGAGGAATAGGGGTTTTAGGTGCATGGCTTGAGTCTGGGTGGAGTATGGAGGTTTGGAGGAGAGACTGAAATCTTTGTGTGTGTGTGTGTTCATAAATGAAATTTCAGTTGTTAGGTTTAAGACAATCAGCTCTACAGACCTCGGCTGCCCATCCAGTTCTGTCTGAAAGGTATCAGGTGAGCAGGCAGAGACAAGCTGGCAACCAAACTCAGGGCTGGCTCTGATAGGTGACATGCCAGACATACACTTACAGCTGGACTGGAAGATAGACCAACACAAACAAATACTGAACGATGTGAAACACATTTATAACTTTACTTTGGTGTTTAACCAGGTACAGGAAGGCCTCTTCACCATGTTGGGCACTCCGAAGACACAAACAGTGGAGTTGAAGGGACATCCTCCATTGTCCTTCAAGCAGGGGTTTATCGGTACGCAAATCTTCCCATCACCCTCGTAGCCATCCTTAAAGGAGCAAACGTACGTCGACCCCGAGGGACACATTTGCATTTCTGTCACAGTCAACTTTGTCTATGCAAAAGTCTGAGAAGAAAAAAAACTCAGAACACCTGAAATCAGATCAGATCAACTATCCTACTGATGCACAGTTGAATTCACACAAAGTTTTATGCCAATTTCAAACTTCTGTAACTTATATCTCCATAACATAACAGGAATCCCCCCCCCCACCTCCCGCAACCCAGGTTCTGCCAGAGGTTTTTCTTCCTGTGGAAGGAAAGTTTGTTGCTTTTTTTGGGTTTTTTTCTTTCCACTATCGGCCACGTGCACGCTCAGGATGGGAATTCCACCTCAAATAAACTGCTTATGTGTTTTTCTATGACTGTTAGATATCAATTATGAAGATCCTGGTCGATTCCATAAAAATGAAGAAGGTTTTATTTACTTTCACACCTCATATCTTATACTATCTTGGTGATTTTGGGGGCTATCCCTTGATTCTCCTGCCTCTGATAGGTTTCCACAATCAAGATGAGATCCTGACATATTTACCTGCATAACGCCTCTGTTAAAATATCCATAAAACAACTCAGGTTCACCTTTGTAGCTTCTTTTGCACAGTTCCTAATTAGACATAACTGCAGTACTTCCTGGATAAATTGGGCTGCTGTCCTCTGGTTTCCACTGAAACTAATGTGGTTTGCTTTTAAGAGGAGATGACTGTTTACACTTTCCTCTATGTTCCAGGTGAATTTACCAACCAAGTTTATATATACAGCCCTTCTAGCTGAGAAAATACACTTCATTGATTTTTGGTTTGTCATTTTACACACGAACCAGAAGAAATACGTCTCCTGAAGAAGAGGTTAATCTACACACACACTGAATCATAGAGAAGTTCAGGTTCCTATTAACTGGTACAGAATCAATCGATCCCACCAGAGGAAAAGTCTGATAAGGAAAAAAGTGCAATGTAAAAAAAGAATGAAACAAATCAGATGTCCGGCTATACATGCACACAGACAATGGAGAGTCAAGGAAAAATCTAGGGGTGTTATATGTTATGCAGTTCTCCAGCCAGAATTTGCCCCAATCTTTCGTTATTTCACCACATCACGTGCTTAAAGTTTGAGCAAACCTCCAGGAATAAGGCCTGTCTTATAGTGGCTGAAGGACACAAACCTGGAGTTTTGGCTTCATTGTCTTGGAGCAGGGGTCTTATTGTCATGCATTGAACAATATTAAAGAAGAAAAAGATAATTCCACAGCATTTGGTCAGATTAATTTTTGTATTTGACAAAACATTTGTATTTCTCTCATAAAGCTTCACTCATTTGCTGTCAACAAACACAACCAAATTCAAGGTGTGAAAACAGGCTAAAAAAAAACATTAGATGGAATAAAATCAATGTTTACCTACACATGTGCCAGAAATTGTCACCATGAATGCGGGTAGGCATTCACATCTAGGTCTCTCTATGTTATCCATGCAGTATGAGTGGACTTGGTGGTTACTGTCAAAAACAAACAGAAACTCACATCTGTGCAACAAAAACCTCTTTATAAAGAAGCTACAAATTATTTTTCTTTAATTTTGGTCCATAATAAGGTGTAATATAATGTGATAGGACCATAGACTATATGGACGTAGCCTCTGTGACGTCACCCATAGGTTTCTGAAGACCCAAATTGAAGCTCGGTGGGAGGTTCCTACCATCGCTATCTTGGCAGGAGCATGCGTGTCATCTCTCCCAGAAAATACAAATATGGCCAAAGAGGTGGAGCTGAAAGGGGGGCTGTGAGCGTCATGGTGGATGATTGACATCAAGCGTACTCCGAGCTGCCTGTAACTAAGAGCTAACCTGTAGATAACTGGAGCTAATCAGCTAACGGAGTTAAGCAGGCCAAAGTTAAGTCACGTTGTCAACAAGCGGCAACCCCCGGCGGTTAAAATTGAAGCCTATGCGGAAGAGCATAAAATTTGGGGTAGGTAATGTTGGCGAGCGAGCAAGATGTGAAGGTGGCGCCCTGTCTTGGCTCCTCCCCCTCTGGTTCTGCTCCTTGTGTAATCCAAGGCTTTTTTATTCGCAGCAAAGATTTTCTCTTTCTCGGCTGTTTAGCGGGAAGAGGCAAATAAACTGAGCCGGGTTGGGGAAATCCTTCCTGCATTTTCTCAGACAAGTTTCCCTTCCGAGTTTCTGCTTCTTTGTATTTTCATCCTAACATGCTGTTTATATGCAGGGTGTGGCTATCAGGTATGCGCTGCTGGAGGGGGAGGAGGGGAGCCAGGAGAAGAAGCTTACCAAATATAAGAAATAAACTTCAGTTTGGTCCAAATGTTTGGATTGGCCAGAGTTTTCCCATATTTACAGTAAACTGAGGGGTCTAACTATATTTCTTATTGTTCATAATTACAAAACTTATAGACTACAATCAGGACAAGGAACCACTTCACCCAGAAGAACACGTCTCTGAGCAAGATTACCTTCCCCAAATTAAACATTTATTTTTTTCTGGTCCTGATATCTGGAAACAACTACCACAAATGATGATGAGGATTTTTGACCTTATACAATGTATTAAGGCCTTTACACACCGGAACTGATGCTAGTAAACTCCACAAAATTGCGAAGAATTTGGAGGTGAATTATCAACGCTTTTGTCTATTCACACCAAGGGCGATATAGTGCGAATAGTGAATAAATGATGATTCATAAAACAAACTGGCATACTGGATTCCACATCAAGCTGCAACAACAGTGTGCTGATGGTGCAACAGAAAAGACAAAAAAAAAAGCACTGCATTCGTCTTGTTCTAGAAAAGAGAGGAGAACTTGGGGAGTTTCATTGTTTAATCCAGGATCGGAAGCTGGACGGACTTTAGGGACGTCCATGGGCCAGTTGTAGGACCTGCTTTAGCAGCTAGCTACTTGCTTTAAGAAGCAGAGAAGTAATAATAAAGACACTCGGCCGTGATATACAGTTTTGGATTTTTATTATATGTTTCTCTCATAAAACGACACCCATTCATTTAAAGACTGACTAGTTTAGACAGACTGTTTACTTTCTTTTCCACTGGTTAATGATAATCCGGTATTTTTATGCCTGAAAAGTAACATAATCTCTTTTATGTGTCACTGATTTCCTTGTTTCGCCCTCATTCAGCGGTGCTGTGCCACTTCAGGCCTGTCAGCATGGAAAGTCATTGTTGCGTACGCCACCACACCCTCTCTTAAGGTGTCATTTCCTCATACGGAGAGAAAGTAGCCAGAAACTTAGCAGGGACACCAAGATCCATTTTTCTCTCATTAGATTTCACTCTTTTTATGGAAACAAGCCTCATCATGCTGCTTCTGCTCCTGTTTATGGGATGTCTGGCCTCATCTGCTGCACAGACAAGTGAGGAGCAGGGATTATAGGTAAATTAAAAACAAAGAAAGAGGTAATCTGCTGAGTTTTTCAATGTGGTCATTGTCTCCTCAGCAGTCTTTCCTCCCCTTGAGACATCAGCCATGACGGCTGCTTCGGTTCAGACAACAGCGGTCCTGCCCTCCACTAATCAACAGCTTAATGGTGTTTTAAAGTGTGTTTTAAATTTACAGAATCTGATTAACATTTCTGTCTTTGCTTTAAATCTTTTGTGTCCTGCTTTTGTTTGTCAGTGATAGCGATCCTTCAGGTATCTGTTTTATCCAACCTGGAGCTGAATGAAACTACAGCACTTCCAGTCTTAAGCAAGGTCACCCATTACAAACTTTCTGCTGAAGAATGATGAATTTCCTCCATGTGTGTTTATGTGTGAATGACTTTAAAACTATGTCTTTCAGCTTCATGAAATCATCCATGATCTCGAGCCGGACATAACCTTCAGTCTGTCGCTAAAGAGCATCGTCTGAAACCAAACAGGTTCTGCTTGGATGTAAACATACTAATGTGATATTTACTGGACATCAGAGAGGTTAGCTGATGTGTAGAAATGGTCAAACTGAGCACTAAAATATTCCACTGATTCCACTGTTTTTTTTTTTGTTTTTTTTTTAAGATAATTTACCAGCAAGGAGAATGTATCAATAATCAATTAAGTTATTGCTGTATTGAGCTGGGCTGGATCTGTAAAGGTGTCTTGGAATGATGTTGTTATGAACTGGCTTTATATAAATAAAGTTAAATAGAACTAAAGTGAATCTTTGTGAGTTTGCTGATTTAAAGGTAAACCGTGGCACTTTTGCGGGCGTTAAACCCGTTAATTTAACGACACTGTCACAAAATGTTCTGTTTGGGAATCGTGTCCGCAGATAACTTTGATTAAGCTGATGGCGAAGTAATTTGGATTGACGAAATAAGAAATGTTTCAAAGGATTCTTCACCATTAAAGGATAAGGTCCTAGCAGAGGTATGTGCCTCTGAAATGTTTCGGGAGTCATGTTAGCTTTGGTCTGTAGCCGATTAGCTTCAACTAGCCACATTTATAACGTTATGAAAATGTCAACATTAGCCTATAGGACATTACAGTAATACTGCTTCCTTTCGAACAGTGTATAAAAACCATAAAACTAAATCAGCTCACATGCTAATCGTTCTATTACTTCTTTGATATTCATATCAATAATAGGAAATGTATTTATTGCATGCAAACCAGCCCAACTTGTACAGTGTATACAATGTTTAAGGAGTTTTGTTAGGTTTGGTCTTTAGCCGATGAGCTTCAACTAGCCACATTTATGCCATCCATCCGTTCTCCGCTGCTTATCCGGGGTCGGGTCGTGGGGGCAGTAGCCTAAGCAGGGAAGTTCAGACTTCCCTCTCCTGATCCACATTTACCAACTCTGCAGGGGGGTCCCACATGGTTCCCAGGCCAGCCGAAAAATATAATCCCTCCAGCGTGTCCTGGGTCTCTTCATGCAGGGACGTGCCCGGAACACCTCACGCGGGAGGCGTCCAGGAGGCATCCTGACCAGATGCCTGAGCCACCTCAACTGGCTCAACCTGACTGGATGCAGCGGAGCAGCAGCTCTACTCTGAGCCCCCCCGGATGACAGAGCTTCTTGTCCTATCTCTGAGTTAGAGCCAGGCCACCTTGCGGAGGAAACTCCTTTCAGCCGCCTGTATGCGAGATCTCGTACTTTCGGTCATCACCCCCAGCTCATGACCATAGGTGAAGGTAGGAACGTAGACTGACTGGTAAATCGAGACCATGCTCCTAATCACTCACCTCCAGGTCTCACCATCATTGCCCACATGAGCATTGAAGTCCCCCTGCAGAACAAGGGAGTAGAGATGAGTTCGACTATATCCAGCCGGAACCGCTCAACCTCGCACACAAGCTCAGGCTCCTTCCCCGCCAGAGAGGTGACGTTCCACATCTCTCAAGCCAGTTTCTGCAGCCGTGGATCGGACTGCTAGGGTCCCCGCCTGGCTTTGGAAACAGAATATGGCAAACTGTGACAGATCAGAGGACAAGTAGCTGATAAGAACTTAAAAACACTGTAAATGTGCTAAATTAGCAAATGGAAAAGAAAGTTACAATTATTTTCTTACTTGGATGTTATTCTGATTTTGCTGACAATAAACCTCAAGGAAAAAGAACATTTTACTGGATGTGTCATCTTTAAAAAGCAGTATTCACTACCCAGATGGTTGTTTTACAGCCGTATTTCACAACCAGCTACATTTGGATAAGAAATGCAGTCATATTACAGACCAGTAAAAAATAAACACCCAGTTTCACACTGGTTCTTTGCTAAATTATCCATTATGTTTTCAACACAACGTGGCTGGGTTTCACTCACGTGATCTGGAAAACATGCAAAATTCAAATGGGGGTGAGGAAATGTTAGGGAAGTACGCTGAGGGATTTAATGGACTGGCACAAAAGTAAATTTAGGATATTACCCATATAGTTTAGATAAACCAAACTTTTTATATAGTCTGGAGGATTTAATCTTTGGAAAATCTCTGGAAGATTTAATCATTTCTTCTCCCGTTTTTAGCCGGAGATTTTTGATACCTTATTTCTTTTCATTTGTAATTTTTTTTATTTAATTAACTCTCTTGTTAATTAAGAGAGTTAATTAACTATAACAGCCCGTCTCTATATAACACACAGGTTAAAGGTCACATCTCAAAGTTTAGTCAAATATAAAAACAGCTAATTCAAAACAGTTTGATGTTTTGTTTCAACAAATTCAAATTCAAATATGCCAACTTGACCTAATCGGCTTTCCAGTGAAACAAACGAGGTTTTCACTGTGGAAAAGATGTCATTTTTTCCATCGTCAATGTCATTTTAGTGCTACACGTAGTTCTTCACTCACATAAATAACATATAGGCTAACATAAACACGTCTTGTAATCTATAAAAATAACTTTTTGGATTATTTGCAGTGTATTGTTGTGTTGTGCATTCAAGTTGTGTGTATTACTGGTGGTACACGTGCCACAATTTAATTATATCGCAGAGTAAACCCTGAAGACTACAGCAATTTTCAAGTATTTTTGTTTGTTTGTACCAAACAGGACGACGGTTCTGGTCAGATTTTCTCTCTGGCTGCAACTGGAGGCCATCTCTATGAGGTGCTCCATCTGGTTTCCATAGCAACGATGGCCATCATCAATCTGACCCGCCTCACAAGCACAACTAAATGAAAGCAGCTCAGCTTAGCAGGTCACAGGTAGTCTCTTTTCAGCAGTCAGCTTCATCTCCAAACAACTTCATGGCTTGAGGTACAAAAAGAAAAGTAAGATCAGCTGATGAGCCGTTGTTTTTTATCAGGTCGGTGTATGGAATGAAGTGTGAGTTGCCACGATTTTTCTTAATAGAAAACAATAGAAAATGTTTTCAAAAGAAACTAAAACGTCTTTTTTTTTTGTTTCAACAACAGATGCTGAGAGTATAGGTAATACTGAAGTGTCTTGTGATTTTTATAAGAGACATTGTTTTGTAAATAAGGAGAAATAAATAGCAAGTTTTTGTTCCTTTTTTTGTTTATTGCATTGAGCTGTTGTAGTATAGCTTCTGTGTGTGTGTGTGTGTGTGTGTGTGTGTGTGTGTGTGTGTGTGTGTGTGTGTGTGTGTGTGTGTGTGTGTGTGTGTGTGGGTATACATGGAGAAAAGGACTGTGACACATCCTTGAGGGGGTGCGTCCTGAGTGGATGTGAGTGAGATGGGGTCTCCTTCTGCATCGCCTCTCCTTCTTTGTCAAACCTGGCAAATTTATGGCAAATAAATATGGGAAATAAATTCATCCAGGTTTGAAGGAATTTCTTCCATAACTGCCTGACCTCAGTTCAAGGAAGAAATTCCTCCATGATTTTAAAAGATCTGAAGGAATTTCTCTCTGCATTAGTTTGGGGAAGAAACGTGGTGGGATTTTTGTCTCACAGATGTCATTTGGGCTGTTCTTTGATGAACATCAGAGTTTGTAGATTCTGCACTCTCCTGAGCAAATTTTCTCGGACACTTTTACGCTCTTCTCTGTTCTTTTCTTGAGCCTTCTTAAGATTGGATAATTTCTGCACAAGCTCTGACTGTTCTTCTGTTTGCTGTTGCTTCTCCTGGTCTTCTGGTTCTTTCTCAGACTTCATCACAGATGTACTTTGGGCTTGTTCTTCCATGAACATCAGAGCTTCTAGATTCTGAACTCTGCTCAGCACATCTTCTCTAAATCTTTTACTCGCTTCTTTATTCTTTTCTCGAGCCTTCTTCAGGTTGGATATTTCCTGCAGAAGCTCTGACTCTTCATTTTGCTGTTGCTTTTCCTGATCTTCTGGTTCTTTCTCCGACTCCATCACACATATTTCAATGGAGGCTTTAGTTTCTTCCTCAACCAGGAGTAGGTTCTTGTGCTGCTCGCATTGTTGCTTCTGCTTCCTGAGGTCTTCCTGACTTTTCTCCAGAGCAGACTTTATTCTGGAAGTTTTCTCCACCTCCTGGGCTAAGCAGGTCTCAGCTCTCGATGCCCTCGTCCTCTCAGCAGCTAGAGCTGATTCCAGCTGGATGACTCTGTTAGAGACGTCTGCTTGTATGACACTTTTCTTCAGCACAAGAGATCCCTCTGATTGGCCGGTCTACACACACATTACTGTACGCGTGGCAGCAAATGGCAAACATTTAACTTAGCAGGTCACAGGTAGTCTCTTTTCAGCAGTCAGCTTCATCTCCAAACAACTTCATGGCTTGAGGTACAAAAAGAAAAGTAAGATCAGCTGATGAGCCGTTGTTTTTTTATCAGGTCGGTGTATGGAATGAAGTGTGAGTTGCCACGATTTATCTAAATAGAAAACAATAGAAAATGTTTTCAAAAGAAACTAAAACGTCTTTTTTTTTTGCTTCAACAACAGATGCTGAGAGTATAGGTAATACTGAAGTGTCTTGTGATTTTTATAAGAGACATTGTTTTGTAAATAAGGAGAAATAAATAGCAAGTTTTTGTTCCTTTTTTTGTTTATTGCATTGAGCTGTTGTAGTATAGCTTCTGTGTGTGTGTGTGTGTGTGTGTGTGTGTGTGTGTGTGTGTGTGTGTGTGTGTGGGTATACATGGAGAAAAGGACTGTGACACATCCTTGAGGGGGTGCGTCCTGAGTGGATGTGAGTGAGATGGGGTCTCCTTCTGCATCGCCTCTCCTTCTTTGTCAAACCTGGCAAATTTATGGCAAATAAATAGGAGAAATAAATTCATCCAGGTTTGAAGGAATTTCTTCCATAACTGCCTGACCTCAGTTCAAGGAAGAAATTCCTCC
This sequence comes from Telmatherina bonti, assembly GCF_933228915.1. Classification (NCBI taxonomy): domain Eukaryota; kingdom Metazoa; phylum Chordata; class Actinopteri; order Atheriniformes; family Telmatherinidae; genus Telmatherina; species Telmatherina bonti. Next base: position 25,252,212 of record NC_136631.1, on the reverse strand, counting down.
ATGATTTTAAAAGATCTGAAGGAATTTCTTTCTGCATTAGTTTGGGGAAGAAACGTGGTGGGATTTTTGTCTCACAGATGTCATTTGGGCTGTTCTTTGATGAACATCAGAGTTTGTAGATTCTGCACTCTCCTGAGCAAATTTTCTCGGACACTTTTACGCTCTTCTCTGTTCTTTTCTTGAGCCTTCTTAAGATTGGATAATTTCTGCACAAGCTCTGACTGTTCTTCTGTTTGCTGTTGCTTCTCCTGGTCTTCTGGTTCTTTCTCAGACTTCATCACAGATGTACTTTGGGCTTGTTCTTCCATGAACATCAGAGCTTCTAGATTCTGAACTCTGCTCAGCACATCTTCTCTAAATCTTTTACTCGCTTCTTTATTCTTTTCTCGAGCCTTCTTCAGGTTGGATATTTCCTGCAGAAGCTCTGACTCTTCATTTTGCTGTTGCTTTTCCTGATCTTCTGGTTCTTTCTCCGACTCCATCACACATATTTCAATGGAGGCTTTAGTTTCTTCCTCAACCAGGAGTAGGTTCTTGTGCTGCTCGCATTGTTGCTTCTGCTTCCTGAGGTCTTCCTGACTTTTCTCCAGAGCAGACTTTATTCTGGAAGTTTTCTCCACCTCCTGGGCTAAGCAGGTCTCAGCTCTCGATGCCCTCGTCCTCTCAGCAGCTAGAGCTGATTCCAGCTGGATGACTCTGTTAGAGACGTCTGCTTGTATGACACTTTTCTTCCTCAGCTCTGCATACAGAATGGCTGTCTCCTTATCAAACAGAGATTTCTGAGATTTTATTTGTCGTTTCATCTTCTCTACCTCAGTCATGAGAGCCAGTTCTTCCTTGGTGAAATTCTGTTGTTGAACCTGGAGCTGAATTTGCAGCTCAGACAGAGAAGTCTCGGCCAATTTTCTTTTCTGTCTTTCCTGGTAGAGTTCTGCCTCTAGTCGCTGCACCGGCTTAGATGCTTGTGACTTCAGCCGATTCACCTGATCCTCGTGATGTTTCTGCAATGCTAAGATTTTCTCGTCTTTGACAGCCAAGGTTTGATGAAACAGCTGTTCTGGGATCATCAGTAGACCTGGGCTGTGAGTCATGTTCTGTTCATAAACATGGTTCATGTTGATAGATTGCTGACTTGGGTTGTTGGCCTGCAGAAGCTTCAGCATTGGATGTGGCTCTGCAGCTGGGGGTCCAGACAACGAAGGGATCCGTTCAGACCGTGGTTTTTTTGGGCGGACACTACAAGGGATGTATGATCCTGGGTTTCCTGATGTTTTTGGGTGATTCTTTGGGTTTTCAGACATTTTGCAGAGGTCTTTCTCAGTCCCGCTGGTACGATTTTCAGGTTTTTGACTTTCTGCCTGATGATAGGACTGATTTAGGTTTCTAGTTAGAACATCAGCAACTTTAGTCTCTGGTGATAGAAGACTGGATTTTTCATCTTTACCAAGAACCAAAGGTTCTGCAGTGACTTCCACTGGTATATGTGATCCAAGTGTTACTGAAGAAGTCTCCAGGTTTCCAGGTTCCTTGCAAACATCAGTGATGGTGTTGCCTCTCTGAACATGGTTGTTGTGATCTTCATGTGTTTTTGTCTGTTGAGTGTTCAACAATGTAGCAGAGTAAGACTCACCATTTTTCTGTTGTTGAACCTGGAGCTGAATTTGCAGCTCAGACAGAGAAGTCTCGGCCAATTTTCTTTTCTGTCTTTCCTGGTAGAGTTCTGCCTCTAGTCGCTGCACCGGCTTAGATGCTTGTGACTTCAGCCGATTCACCTGATCCTCGTGATGTTTCTGCAATGCTAAGATTTTCTCGTCTTTGACAGCCAAGGTTTGATGAAACAGCTGTTCTGGGATCATCAGTAGACCTGGGCTGTGAGTCATGTTCTGTTCATAAACATGGTTCATGTTGATAGATTGCTGACTTGAGTTGTTGGCCTGCAGAAGCTTCAGCATTGGATGTGGCTCTGCAGCTGGGGGTCCAGACAATGAAGGGATCCGTTCAGACCGTGGTTTTTTTGGGCGGACACTACAAGGGATGTATGATCCTGGGTTTCCTGATGTTTTTGGGTGATTCTTTGGGTTTTCAGACATTTTGCAGAGGTCTTTCTCAGTCCCGCTGATACGATTTTCAGGTTTTTGACTTTCTGCCTGATGATAGGACTGATTTAGGTTTCTAGTTAGAACATCAGCAACTTTAGTCTCTGGTGATAGAAGACTGGATTTTTCATCTTTACCAAGAACCAAAGGTTCTGCAGTGACTTCCACTGGTATATGTGATCCAAGTGTTACTGAAGAAGTCTCCAGGTTTCCAGGTTCCTTGCAAACATCAGTGATGGTGTTGCCTCTCTGAACATGGTTGTTGTGATCTTCATGTGTTTTTGTCTGCTGAGTGTTCAACAATGTAGCAGAGCAAGACTCACCATTTTTCTGTTGTTGAACCTGGAGCTGAATTTGCAGCTCAGACAGAGAAGTCTCGGCCAATTTTCTTTTCTGTCTTTCCTGGTAGAGTTCTGCCTCTAGTCGCTGCACCGGCTTAGATGCTTGTGACTTCAGCCGATTCACCTGATCCTCGTGATGTTTCTGCAATGCTAAGATTTTCTCGTCTTTGACAGCCAAGGTTTGATGAAACAGCTGTTCTGGGATCATCAGTAGACCTGGGCTGTGAGTCATGTTCTGTTCATAAACATGGTTCATGTTGACAGATTGCTGACTTGAGTTGTTGGCCTGCAGAAGCTTCAGCATTGGATGTGGCTCTGCAGCTGGGGGTCCAGACAACGAAGGGATCCGTTCAGACCGTGGTTTTTTTGGGCGGACACTACAAGGGATGTATGATCCTGGGTTTCCTGATGTTTTTGGGTGATTCTTTGGGTTTTCAGACATTTTGCAGAGGTCTTTCTCAGTCCCGCTGGTGCGATTTTCAGGTTTTTGACTTTCTGCCTGATGATAGGACTGATTTAGGTTTCTAGTTAGAACATCAGCAACTTTAGTCTCTGGTGATAGAAGACTGGATTTTTCATCTTTACCAAGAACCAAAGGTTCTGCAGTGACTTCCACTGGTATATGTGATCCAAGTGTTACTGAAGAAGTCTCCAGGTTTCCAGGTTCCTTGCAAACATCAGTGATGGTGTTGCCTCTCTGAACATGGTTGTTGTGATCTTCATGTGTTTTTGTCTGCTGAGTGTTCAACAATGTAGCAGAGCAAGACTCACCATTTTTCTGGACATTTGATGTATCTTTAACCAGCTTTGGTAACTGAGGAAATTCCTCAAGAGAGTCAGCATAGGTTTTGTCCGTGGATTTCAATTGCAGATCCTTGACAGGCGCCATAGGTCTATTTTTCCTGGATTTCTTGCGCCAATTGTTTACGGTTTGATGTTTTGTTCCACTTGGTTCTTTGATTAGCTTGACTTCTTGTGATCCAGGTGTTTCATTCTCTGATGCTGGTTGTATGGTAGTCTGTACAGACTGCTCTGCAAATGCTGTTTCAGAAAGGGTTGCTGCAGGTTGGGGAATGTAGTTTGCAACAGACATATTGATGATACTATCAGCTGCAGTCACAGATGGACATTGATCAGGTTCTCGGACTGAAGGCTGTGCAGGCGAGTCCTTCCCAGAACTGTCCAGTTCAGCTTTTGTGTTGTCTTTTTGTTGCCGGTCTCTTGGGCTTTCTGTCTGAAGACAGGACTGATTTGGGTTTTCTGGAGTAGGCAGAACATCAGCACCGTTAGTCTCTGAAGATGGATGACTAGAAGTTTCCTCATACTGAACATGTGAACTTGGTTTTGTAAGAACAAAAGTTTCTGCTATAAGTTCAACTGGAATTTCATATCCTGGGCTTCCAAATGTTATTGGGGGGTCCAGGTTTCCAGATTTCACTGATGAAGTTTTAGCAAAGTTTGGTGCTTGAGGAGAGGGTATCTCAAAGATAGGTACCAATGGTTTACGTCTCCTAACTTTCTTACCATGCTTGATTTTTGTCTGATCTCCTTTAAGGTGTCTTTTGTCCTTACAATGTTCCTCTGCTTTCCTCGGTTGGTTTGTGGTTGTCAGGAGTTCAGTGGGGATTTCTGAGCCTGGGCCTCCAAATGTTATTTTCTGGGGATTCTTCAGGTGTTGAGATTTCTTGGAAACCTCTGTCTTGTCTCTCTGAACCTCCTCTTTGGGATGTTGAGATGTTTGTTTGTTGTCCCGATGAAGGGGCTGGTTTGCATTTGCAAACTTGGTGTTGTCTGTATTTGTCTTATGGGCTTCAGGTGTTTTTGTTGGCAGTGCAGGGAAGTCTTCATTGTTCAGCAAAACACCAGAGTTGGATTCACCTTTTTCCTGAAGAGTTGATGGAGCGTTAGATAGTTTTGGTAGCTGAGGAAATTCGTCAAGATAGTCATCATAGGTTTTGCCCATCGAGTCTAGGTGCAGATCCCAGACAGGCCCCGTAGACGAACGCTTCTTTTTCTTGCGTCGTTTCTTTTGCAGTTCATATCCACTTGCATTTGGTTCTTCAATGACAAACTTAATATCTTGCACGTCAGGTGTTTGATTCTCCAGTGGTGGTTTGGTGGAGGTCTGCACAGAAAGTTCTGCTGGGACTGGAGCAAACATGTTAGATCCAGCTGTTAGCTCAGAAAAGGTTTCTCCAGGTTCAGCACCTTGGTTTACAACCGGTGTTTGGACAACACTTTCAGTTTCTGTCACAGCTAAATCTTGCTCAGCTTCTGTGATGGGAGGCTGAGCAGGTGAAACAGTCCCAGAACTGTTTCCTAGAATTAGTCCAAATGTAATTTTCTGGAAATTCTTGCGTTTCTTAGAAACTTTGCACATTTTAGCATCAGTGTTTTCGTTCTTGTTCTGTTGTCTTTTGTGTTCAGGTGTTATTTTCTCCAGTGTGGGAAAATTTTCAGCACTGAACGATATGCCAGAGTAGGTCTTGCATTCATTTTGGGGACTTGTTGTATTTTCTCCAACGTTTTGTGAGCTAGGAGACTCCTGGAGACGTTTAACATTCCAGACAGACTCCAGAGATGAAGGTGTTGTGACCTTCTCAGGTTGTCCACTGTGGACTTGAATTTTTCCATTTGTCTGGTCTCCTTTAAGCTGTCCTTTGATCTTACAATGTTCCTCTACTTTCCTCGGCTGGTTTGTGTTCGTCAGGAGTTCAGCGGGGATTTCTGAGCCTGAGCCTCCAAATGTTGTTTTCTGGGGATTCTTCAGGTGTTGAGATTTCTTGGAAACCTCTGTCTTGTCTCTCTGAACCTCCTCTTTGGGAGGTTGAGATGTTTGTTTGTTGTCCCGATGAAGAGGCTGGTTTGCATTTGCAATGGGTTCTACTGGGATTTTGGATTCTGGGCCTCCAAAAGTTGTTGGGTGGTTCTTCAGGTTTTTAACCTTTGAGGGATTCTCCACAGAGTTTGATCCCAGAAGAGACTCATCCGTCGCTTTAGGTACCAATGGTGTATGTGCCTTGACTTTCTTGTACTGTTGGATTTTACCTTGGTCTTCATTTACACTTGTCTTCATGGTGGGAATATGCAGTTCTTTCATATCACAATGTTTCTCTGCTAGAGACTGATTTGTGTTTGCACAAGAGTCCTTGCAAACATCAGTCTTGGTGTTGTCTGTATTTGTCTTATGGGTTTCAGATGTTTTTGTTGGCAGTGCAGGGAAGTCTTCATTGTTCAGCAAAACACTGGAGTTGGACTCACCTTTGTCCTTTAGAGTTGATGGACTGTTAGATAGTTTTGGTAGCTGAGGAAACTCGTCAAGATAGTCATCATAGGTTTTGCCCATCGAGTCTAGGTGCAGATCCCAGACAGGCCCCGTAGACGAACGCTTCTTTTTCTTGCGTCGTTTCTTTTGCAGTTCATATCCACTTGCATTTGGTTCTTCAATGACAAACTTAATATCTTGCACGTCAGGTGTTTGATTCTCCAGTGGTGGTTTGGTGGAGGTCTGCACAGAAAGTTCTGCTGGGACTGGAGCAAACATGTTAGATCCAGCTGTTAGCTCAGAAAAGGTTTCTCCAGGTTCAGCACCTTGGTTTACAACCGGTGTTTGGACAACACTTTCAGTTTCTGTCACAGCTAAATCTTGCTCAGCTTCTGTGATGGGAGGCTGAGCAGGTGAAACAGTCCCAGAACTGTTTCCTAGAATTAGTCCAAATGTAATTTTCTGGAAATTCTTGCGTTTCTTAGAAACTTTGCACATTTTAGCATCAGTGTTTTCGTTCTTGTTCTGTTGTCTTTTGTGTTCAGGTGTTATTTTCTCCAGTGTGGGAAAATTTTCAGCACTGAACGATATGCCAGAGTAGGTCTTGCATTCATTTTGGGGACTTGTTGTATTTTCTCCAACGTTTTGTGAGCTAGGAGACTCCTGGAGACGTTTAACATTCCAGACAGACTCCAGAGATGAAGGTGTTGTGACCTTCTCAGGTTGTCCACTGTGGACTTGAATTTTTCCATTTGTCTGGTCTCCTTTAAGCTGTCCTTTGATCTTACAATGTTCCTCTACTTTCCTCGGCTGGTTTGTGTTCGTCAGGAGTTCAGCGGGGATTTCTGAGCCTGAGCCTCCAAATGTTGTTTTCTGGGGATTCTTCAGGTGTTGAGATTTCTTGGAAACCTCTGTCTTGTCTCTCTGAACCTCCTCTTTGGGAGGTTGAGATGTTTGTTTGTTGTCCCGATGAAGAGGCTGGTTTGCATTTGCAATGGGTTCTACTGGGATTTTGGATTCTGGGCCTCCAAAAGTTGTTGGGTGGTTCTTCAGGTTTTTAACCTTTGAGGGATTCTCCACAGAGTTTGATCCCAGAAGAGACTCATCCGTCGCTTTAGGTACCAATGGTGTATGTGCCTTGACTTTCTTGTACTGTTGGATTTTACCTTGGTCTTCATTTACACTTGTCTTCATGGTGGGAATATGCAGTTCTTTCATATCACAATGTTTCTCTGCTAGAGACTGATTTGTGTTTGCACAAGAGTCCTTGCAAACATCAGTCTTGGTGTTGTCTGTATTTGTCTTATGGGTTTCAGATGTTTTTGTTGGCAGTGCAGGGAAGTCTTCATTGTTCAGCAAAACACTGGAGTTGGACTCACCTTTGTCCTTTAGAGTTGATGGACTGTTAGATAGTTTTGGTAGCTGAGGAAACTCGTCAAGATAGTCATCATAGGTTTTGCCCATCGAGTCTAGGTGCAGATCCCAGACAGGCCCCGTAGACGAACGCTTCTTTTTCTTGCGTCGTTTCTTTTGCAGTTCATATCCACTTGCATTTGGTTCTTCAATGACAAACTTGATATCTCGTACAGTTTTCCATTTACTTTCCATTGTTAAAACAAACTGATCTGTTTCCTTTCTTCAAAGACTGAAATCGGGATGCGTACTGAGGTGTGTTCTCAAAGTGTACTGACTTGACAAAAGCAGGGGGTATTTATAGGAATGCTTATGTCACAAAGGATCTTAAAGTCATGGAAGCAAACTAGGCTCCGCCCTTCAACTGAACATCCTATAACCGTTGCTAAGCAACGCCAAATTGTTCTCCTGCTCTCAGTTGATTTTATCAAAGATTACATGACTTGTTTGTATGTTGCCTGGCAACAGTTGCAACTCAGTTTCAGCCATAGATCATGTTTTAAAGATGGACTGGCTTTCCGGCGGTTAAAAGTGAAGCCTATGCAGAAGTGCATGAAACTGCAGTTCCCCCTTCATCCTCTAGGGGCTGGCTGCAAAACAGAGCAAATCCCCATAGACTCCCATGTTAAAAAGACCAACTTCACAGCAGAAATAAACATGTTTACAGCCTGGTTCAAAATTCCTTTTTCGGTCAGGTTTACCTTCATGACAAATGTGGGGGGAGTGATTTTTTTTCTAACTCTCCCGTTTAAAATAAATTTAATAAATTGAATTCATTAATTTAATTCAATCAATTATTATTAATTAATTATAAATATGATATATAATAATTATAATTATATATATATATATATATATATATATATATATATATATATATATATATATATATATATATATATATATATATATATATATATATATAAAATTATTTAATTCATTTCATTTCATTAAATGTAATCTCGAAGTTCGGCGTATTTAAGGCCGTGTCCTTTTGATTGACACCCGATCTCCTGCTTCAATTCAGAAGAACGTAGAACAACCGCAGTTTTTAGCCAATTAACAATGTGACTTAGCTTTAGCCTGCTTACCATCATTAGCTGGTTAGCTCCTGTTTTCTCCGGGTTAGCTAGATTACCTCTTAGCTACAGAAAGCTCAGAGTTCGCTCAATGTCAAACATCCACTATGACAATCACAGCCACCCTCTCTGCTCCACCTCTTTGCCCATATTTGTATTTTCTGGACGAGATGACAGGCATGCCCCTGCCAAGATGGCGATGGTTGGAACCGCCTACCAAGCTTCAATTCAGCTCTCCAGAAACATATGAGTGACATCACGGAGGCTACATCCATCTTTTTATATACAGTCTATGGTCTCAACCTACATGCAGCCAATTATAATAGCTTGTTATAGCTATAAAATAAAAGCAGTTTTTAACTCAGACACCAAGTCTGAAGACCATACAAACAGATGTTGGTTTCAAAGGGGAAAAAATTACTTCAAGACATTAATTTATTCATTATTATTATTATTATTATTATTATTATTATTATTATTATTTATTTATTTATTTATTTATTTATTTATTTATTTATTATTAATATTTATTTATAAATTTACTTTTGGTGATTTTTTTTTTTTTAATATAAAAGACATGGTACTCATAGGCAAACCAGAACAACAGAATTCACAGAATAAAGAGTATTTTATTAAAAATTAAACACAGATCAACAGTGACCAAGATCTTTTCTCCTTTGCAAAAAATTCTTTCAAGTTTGTTTGTTTTGTTTTGGTTTTTTTTTTTTTTTTTTTGCCATTTACAGTTGTTTTTATGTACTGTTCTGCATACAGTACCAGTCAAAAGTTTGGACACACTTTCCCAATGGATTTAATAGGAAAGTGTGTGCAAACGTTTGACCAGTAGATACACTAACTTCTGTCTTATCTTGGCCACCACGTTAAAATATTTTCTGGATACGTCACTGCTATTAGTATGTGGTAATGGTCTGACGCTATGTGCATGTGCACATACTCTATATTTATAAAAGTGATGCGACAAAAAACTACTACGAAAGTACTGCTATTTTACTACTGATTATGATACAACATGTTACCACTGTCAAAAAATTAGAGCTGTAAAATATGAACATGTTAACACAAACAGATTTATCTATGGAATGAAAATGCTCTGCTTTGTGTGCACAAACAGCTAAATTATTCAGCATGCCATAATAAAAATGCAAATTTGGTATTATTTCAGTGAGAGAAAAATTATTTGGGCACTCTGTGAACAGAATCCACTGAAAACTGCTGCATCCTCTTTATTTATGAAGTTTGATAGTTTTCAAGCCTTACATTTAGATTTAATTTTATCTTAAGTGCTGCTATCTGATGAAGCATAATCAGATTAAACTGTCTGCATGATCATTTGAATAATCTGATAACTCCAAAAATCAGATTGGCAGATGTTTTGTGGAAATGTAAACAGGCTCAGTGTGTCATGCTCAAAGAGTTGGTAAAGCCATACTAAAATTATTTTCCAACATTTTTTATTTTATTTCTGGAGAACTACAACGCTAGCAAGCTCTAGGTAGACTGGACCTGCCCATTTAGTTATTTATTTATTTTTACTCCTACTGTCAAGCATCATAACAAGCAGAATGGCGATCTGGCTCTTGTGTTATGTCAAATAAATTTTCTTTGCCAAAAGAAACTTTATAATACAAGGCCTTTTCTGAAAATTTAAGTATTATTATTTATTTTAAACTTCTCTGTTGCTAGATGTACATAGTAATGCTGGACAAGAGGGTTGGTGAACAAAGAAAGGAGAAAGTAAACAGGAAAGGGAAAAAGCGAAGAAAAGAGTGGGAACATGGACAAAGGGACACTAGATAGACAGGTAAAAATAACCAGTTTGACACATTCAATCTTAAAAAAAATAAATAAATAAAAATCAGCTGCACCTTTCAGAAAACTGAACACCACCTGCAAAATCTCCTATAAAGAAAATTGACCATTATCGGAACTTAAAAAGCAGATGAGCCGAGGGTAAGGGGGGGGGGGGGGGGGGGGGTGGTAGTGGACTATATAATACAAAATGAAAATGGTCTGTTACTTGATGTTTCCACATCATGAAATCGCCAGCAGCAAATTTTTAGAATACCACCAACTTAAATCCATTATAGATAAGAAATACATCCCTGATCAATTAAACTTGAAGTTATCTATCAGGATAGCAGTATTCTTGAATTTCAATGTCCCAAAGTTGTTGTCAAAATTATATAGATAATTATCAAAGCTAAAAGATTTCATCTCTCTCTCAACATCAAAATGGGAGGCAGACTTATCCAGCAATGTTAATCAAAATAAATGGTCACAAATATGTTCAAACACCAACAAAATGGCTATCAATTCAAATATCCAACCAATGCAATTCAAAATTCTGCATAGAACTCATATAGCACAAGAGATGCTCAGGATGGATCTGTCACGATCAAATATCTATTCACATTGCACTGAAAAGATGATTGACAGATACTTTCACATTTTGCCAACCTGTTCAGAGATTCTGGCTCCAGATAATCAAACGTACAGCTATCTGGAATGATTTCTTGTGGTTCCCTGGCTCACCAACCATGTTATAAAACAAAATCTTTTTCTTCTCCCCTGCTATGATAGAGGGGAAACTACAGTCAACAGTAACATTTTCAGCTGAAAATCTTTATGTTGCGTACACAGTGGCATTGCTTCATCCTTTACTGAACAATGACTGATGTGATCATTGGCTAATTAGTCTGGATCAATCACAGATCATCAGCATTTGAGGTAATGTCGCCATCATACATCATCAAGGAGATTCTTGTAATTGTGATTCTTTACAAAAAAATAGTACAGAACATCATAGTTTTAAAAAGGAGGGTTTTTAATATGTAAAAATTAAGCAACAAACCAATAATTGCTCAGTTTGAGACATGTCATTTGCAAATCTGGCAATCATTTTCTAAAAATGTGAAATACAGAAACAGTTTGGCGTTTTAACTTGCAGGAGGAAGCTGTATTGAGGAGTGTTTCTTAACGGTCACTGATGCAACAGATCTTTGCCGCTGTGTTGCATTCAATGTTGCACCAAAAAAACTCAAAAGATAAGAGGTGCTGATAACTGTATTTGTTTTCCTCAGTTTTCTCACTTATAGTGCTTCTTTCAAGTGCGTAAAAATTCACTAAAAATTATTATTTTAAAAACTTAAAATGTTTGAGAACAGTAATGCTGCTGATTTTTTTTTTTTTTTTTTTTTTTTTTTTTTTTACAGTTTTTACTATTTTATTACGAATAACTTATACTGATTATGTCGTGTTGCACTAATATTTTACTCTTTGTTGTCTAAAGAATGTGGTTTGCTGTTGTGTTGCTAAAATAAGCAAAGCTCACTCTGAAAAAGGTTGCATTCAGGAAGATTTGTCACATAGATCAGTAAGAATGACTTCATAGATGTGTAAGTTATGTATATATGTGTACTAATATACCTCATTTCATCAGGGTTTTGGATCACTAATCACACAAGCCAGATGATCCTTTACCTCTCTCTCTTGCTTCATTTTTCTGTCAGCTTTGTGTTTTTCCTCGATTTCATTGTACTTACCTGCAATAAATAATAAATAAATCTTAACTTATCTTCTCCAGGCCTCAGCAGAGTACTGTCAGTTTTGATGTACTCTGAGAGTCATAAATCACATCTATCACATCCTGCAATATATCATATAGGTGTTACTATCCAAATTAGCTGGCAAGTGTCCTTCCACTGCTTCATACATTTTGTTTGTTTAGCATGTCACACATTTACTTGCTTTTGTTTCCCTCCTTTCCTTACATGTTTTAGTATCTAATATGTTTTTTTTTTTAATTAATAAATCTTAATCATTTTAGGGTGTAAATTGTGTTGTGCAATGTGATTTTGTGTAAATGTTTAGAGAGCCTGATGAGATTAGGCTGAGTCAGTGTTCATGTCCACTCTAAAGAAACTGCTGCACAGCTTTATCTTACAGATAGACCACTGTAATGGACTTTATTCAGGCTTTCCTAATGCAATGAAAAAAGCATTGATCCAGGAAGATGCTGTTTGACTTATATTTTAACATAGCCCTGACTAGGTCTTAAAACAAAAAAAAATAAATAAATAAAATAAGGGAACAATTCATTATTTCCAAAACCCAAGTCAATTTACAGGAAAAGATCACAAAATAACCCCCCAGACAAACTAATTACAGCTTTTCTGTTACTGTAGGAATTAAGAAGGTGTGTAGCAGCCAGATGATGCCAAGTAAATTGATTAACTGATCATTAGCAAAGGTTGAGCACCTCTCAAACAGCAAAGATATGGTAGTTTGCTGTTCAGGGTACATTTACATATTTTTAATTACATTATAAAGCACCATGCTAAGATAAAAAAAAATATGCATACCAGCATAAACAACTTATTCTAACTACAGGGCATGGCGGTGGAGGTATGATGATTTGGGTTTGTCTAGCAGCCACAAGACTTCGACACCTAGCAGCCGTCTAATTGACCTTGAACTTTGTATAGCAAGGTATTTTGGAAGCAAATGTGAGACCATCTGTCCAACAGTTAAAGCTAGGCTTAAACTGGATTAGGCAACAGGATGGTGATTCCCAAGCACACCAGCAATGACCTTTAAGACCTTTTATCTGATCTCTGTGTAATTCCATTTTCTTCCCTCTGTTCTCCTGTAATCTGTTGTGTGGCAAAGTACAGTGGATTTATTTTGGTCTGAAGAGTGCTAAACAAATAACCTGCATTACCATGATTAACACTTCAGTTTGTGACCGATTTAATCGGTCTGGTTCTGAGATCAATAACTGATGTTCACTTGTTGTTTTTTCTAGGAAAAGGCAAGTTCCCCAAATTAAATGCTCACGAAAAGCTGCTCTTTAGGAATTTTTTCAACAGTGTTTATTGCTTGTAATTTAATTATTGCATATATTTTATTTTTAAAAACAGGACCGGACATCAGGATATAACTTATGACAACTAAAGGGAAAATTTAGTGTTAAAGCTAAATTCATAAACTCAAACAACCAATTATATTTTTAATTAATGATTGTTTACTTAAGATTAACTTGCACTGTATGTCTTTCATCACTGCTGCATAAACACTTAAAACCAACTGATTAAAATTGAGCTTGTTTTGAGCTTTGCATTATTGGCTGCTTAACTTTGTACAGTCACCCCATCTGGTGGTTTTATGACTTTTACACCCTCAAATGGTAAACATGATATTATATGCAGTACCAGTATCACATAAGTACATGACATGCTGCTTGATTGTTTAGTCTGTTTAGTGGTATAGTAGTCCATCAAAGTGGGTATACTCTCAATTTTTTGTCCTTGTTTTAAAAACAAACAAAAAAAGTAGCCCAGAAAAACGTTGTTTCAGAAAACGTGACATGTAAGACTCGATTTCGTCTACTTAAAAAATCCATCAGTATATTTGCTCATTGTCACATAATTTCTGCTCTTCGGTTTCAGGGAGGAAGAGTTATGAAATGACTAAACCAATGCTGACACACAGACTAGTGAGAGGCTCATAGACATTTACACATATAGCTTTATTTTGTCCATATTCAGGCTAAAGTTAATGCAGCTGTGACTAATTGCACCAGTGTAGTAAAGATAACCTTAACTTAGCTGCTGGGTGACGTAGCTACATGTGTAGTGACATTTGTAACTGTAAAAGCATCATCACAGGGGATTTAGAAGTGGGTATACTCAATGCTGACTGAAAAAGAAGTGGGTATACTGCACCAGTGGTTTAGTCTTGGTATGGCACCTGGGAGCCAGATTTTATGGGGGGCCCAGGGGGCATGAGCCACCTCTAAAATAAACATGGACCCACCTATGTGAACTTATAACTATTGTTACATATAATAATAATAATAATAATAATAATAATAATAATAATAATAATTAGTCTATTTGCAGATAAATTTACATTTTTTTTATTGTTGGATTTTTTTTTTATTTTTTTTTTATGAACATTTTATTAGTTGTTGTTGTTTTGTTTTTTTGTACAAATATAACTCTAATTCTTTAAAACGCTCTAGTAAAACTTCTTCTTTGCACGTATACGTGTACAACAAATACCTACCCTCTTTAAATTGTTTACAAAAACAACTCGATCAGTCAACTCACACGTGACTTTCAGAAATCCAATCGGCGGGAAAGCCTTGAACGCATCGCGCGTGCAGCACACAGACCGCCCTGGGTGGACACGTCAGCGGTCACACGCAGGCAGTGTGCTGCTGCGACTGGCGGAGTCTCCTGCACCGCGGCGGGTTGTTGATAGTCAGATCCGCGGATGAACTTTGTCTTATTGGATCGTGTTTGCTAAACATCCCTTGGGATCGCCTCGGAGAAAACACGCGTGTCCCTCCGCGTGTCGTCCACTCCGCTGCCTCGCTGGAGTTGGGTCTTTTTTTGGTTTTTTTTCTTAAGGAATTGTGTGAAGTCAAAACAAGGTGAGCAGCAGCTTTCTGCTGCAGTAACAATGCAGACTGCGCTGCATGCTGCTCTCTGAGCTGGGAGGACGTGGGTATTGTTGTGGTGAGTGGAAGTTATGTTTCTCTGTTTTAAGCAAAGTTCCCAGAGTCTTATGTGTATATATTGTTTCAACTTGTGTGTGTGTGTGTGTGTGTGTGTGTGTGTGTGTGTGTGTGTGTGTGTGTTTTTTAAAGCTTTTCCAGATGCACGTGTGTGACAATTTACTCTTATCAGCCAAGTTAATAATACACTTTTATCAGTGTTTGTTTAAATTGTTAAGCAAAAGTATGATATGGGTAGTTGTGCTTTATTTATTTTGCACGCATGGGAACATAAAATGAGCTCCTCCACTTAATTCAGCCTGGTGTTATTGCTGTGTGCAGGTCTTTGCAGGATAACATCATGACAGGAGACACTGTGGTCTGGAGAGGCCTGAACTGGATGAAACATGCGGCCAGCAGAGCTCCAGCTGGCGGCCGTAGCAGCTCCGGGAACCAGAGGCTGGTAAACTTCCATCATACCACCGGATCAGCCAGGGTGAGCAAGTCAGCTGTGATTTGGTCAGTCATGCAACTGCAGGCTGGGATCATGTTTCTTTGACATGCAATCCCAGATACCTTCTGTTTTCCTGTCACCATCTCTTCATGGACAACACAGCAGTAGTGAAACGTTTAATGAGGAAGATGAGGCCAGGACAGACACTGTGTGGAAGACTGGTTAAAGTGGGAAGCAGGGAGTGAACGATTAAACTGGTTTTATTCAGTCTGATTTCTAATAGTGTAATGATTTGTGTTATGTTTTTACTCGTTTATTATTTTCTTAGGTGGGTGGAAAAAACCTCCAAAACAAAATGCAGTACCTTTCGGAACCCCGAAGATTTAAGACTTTCTAGTTCCCTCTAAAAGCTGAATCGTACTGTAAACATATCCATACTTTACATACAGCTGCATGTGAATCATTCGTAGCCATAATTGCTGTTGAAAAGCCACCATTGTCCCTGATTCTTTGTAGTGTCCCCCTGTAGTACCCCGCATGGTGAACCTGATGGGGCCCCAGTGCGAAAATTTATTGTTGGGCTGCTTTGACCCCCATTATGCATGACAGCGTCAGTATTCCCCCTGGACCCAGAAAGTGTTGTTGACATGAAAAGACGAGCTGATCTAACAGCAGCCCCTCGAGTCATGTTTTCATGCAAGTAGATCCTGCATTGACGGGTTTGTTAAATGTAAATATTTGCTCTTTTATTTTAGTACTGAAACCTAATAAAGAGGAAAAAGCACAGAACTGTGCTGCTAGATTTATTGAAAGGGCCATAACAAGAAATAATGCTAGTTTAGCATTATTTCTTGTTTATCAGATTACAAGGTTGAGTGCAGGCTGCAGTGTGGATGAGTTGCAACCAAGACTCTGTTTAAACCTGGCCATTGAGACTGAAGCAAAAAAAAAAAAAAAAAACACCTTGGTGTCTGTTTTGTATTAATTTCTGGGGAAATTATTGGCACCACTCAGTTAGTCTGGAATTGAGGATATTTTATAATTAATTAAAGAAACGTATAAAGTTAGATATTCAGATTTAATAAAAGTTATTTATTCCTATTCACTGATTTTTAAAAGCAAAACTACGTTCAACAACATCCTCTAAATATTCTGAGAAGCAACCAGGAGCTACTTGCTCTCTGTTGGTGGTTTCTGATGCTTTTTTATTGTCATAAAAACTCTTTGTATATCTTATACATTATTTTCTGCATATGAAATTTCAGCTCTTAGCATGGGGTTTAGCATGTGACTCAGTCCGTCTTCGCCCTTTCAGTCATTCTTTTGTTCCGACTGGTGTGTGTGTAAGGCTGCTGTCTTGCTGAGAAAACCAAAATATTAAACAATAAAACCACAGTTTCATTCTAAAATACATCAATACCCTCAGGATGTAATAATTCCTTTTATATCTTCAGTGTTTCTAGTAACAGCAGGCAAAGAGCCCGCAGCATGATACAACCTCCCCTGTGTTTTACTGTAAATGTTAGTTTTTACTTGTAAACAGCCGATTTACTGCATCTCCATGGAGCTTATTTTGCTTTCCGTTGTCCCACAAAAATTGTAGCTCTTCAGGGTAAACTCTTTACCAACATTTATCTCCTGTTTCAGTGGTCATGTGCTCCCTTGACGTTAGCCCATGGAGCTCTGTGTGCTTCAGTGTGCAGCTTATGGTACAGGCGGTAATACATCCGATTGCTCCAGGCGGGTCGTCCTGAAGCTCTTCAGATGTCTTGTCTCATGATTTTGCCACAATCCACATCAGCCTCAACAGTCTGAAGTTTCCTCCCATCTGGCAGCCCTAGACATACTTTTAGCATTTAAAGACTTTCGGGTCTTTTCCTGATTTCCTTGCTGCCTTCACAGAAGTGTAAAGATAAGAAAAAAACAACGATGGTGCCAGAAATGCATCTGAAGTGTCTCAGAGTTCAGTGTTAGAGCCAGCAAAGGAAAATCACAACACATCACGTGCACAGTCAATATAGAAGCAGCTGATTTCCACAGCGTGACTACGAGTGCTCTTTTTTTTTTTTTTTTTTTCTCCATTTATTAACTTTAATAGGTTAAATTCTTTAACAAATTTACTCCTGAGTGCTGTCATGTGCTGTAACTCCTGCAAAGCTAAAAGCCTACTTTACTGAGTCATATTTTTATTTTTCATTCAGGAGATGTTCAGCAAACACGTCCAAAGAGCCACGGTGACACAGTCTCACAGATATTCAACTATGGGCACTTGTCTCGCTACCTGCTTCACCGGAGCTACATATAACAGCCAGGGGACCTGCGGTGCAGGATCTGGCGCTAAACATCTGAAGTATCGCAGGAACTGGTCGAACCAGCTGTTTTCCGGACACACGAGGCTATTTAACCAGGACAACTCCACGGTGGGGCAGCTGACATCAGAGGATATCGAAAAAGCAAGAAATGCAAAGAAAACTGAAGTCAAGCAATATAAGCAAGTGGTATCCTCCCCCTCCCTGTTTTCTCATTTAAATCAAATCATTGTTACGTTGACCAGACATTTAGTGTGTGGTCATCACACCTCAGCAGCTTTAGCCTTCAAACTTCAAGTTTTCTTTTCAGCTCAGTGAAAGTGCTCGCGAGAGGAAGGTGCCCGTCACTCGGCTAGGAAGGCTGATGAATTTCGGAAGTAAGTGAGATATTGCAGGTGTATCGGTAACATTACAGCTCGTACGAAGCGCTTGCTCTCTTTGCTCTTTAGAGATGTGTTTGATGGCAGCGCTGTGCAGGCACCGGCCAGCTGCAGGGCACCGGCCAGCTGCAGGGCACCGGCCAGCTGCAGGGCACCGGCCAGCTGCAGGGCACCGGCCAGCTGCAGGGCACCGGCCAGCTGCAGGGCACCGGCCAGCTGCAGGGCACCGGCCAGCTGCAGGGCACCGGCCAGCTGCAGGGCACAGGCCAGCTGCAGGGCACAGGCCAGCTGCAGGGCACAGGCCAGCTGCAGGGCACCGGCCAGCTGCAGGGCACCGGCCAGCTGCAGGGCACCGGCCAGCTGCAGGGCACCGGCCAGCTGCAGGGCCTGGTGATCCTGCATGGAAACCTCTCTAATCAGAACGTCATAAACCATCTCTGTTTCCAGAATGAGCTTTGAAGTTTTAGTGCTTTTTGTTTACATTCAGGGTTCCTCGCTAAACTTCTTCTGTGTTTGTCTGGTTGTGATTAATTTCCTTCCTCTTGTACTTTTAAAAACCCCTCATTGTTCACGTTCTTGAGTATTTGCTTCCTCACTGCCTTTGCTGACGCGTTACACACAACCGCCTCCAGACTCCTCATCAGCTAATGTGCTTCAAGTTCACATTAGATTTAATCTAAAAGGAATCTGCAGCCTTATTGGTAACTTGTTAAGCAAAAGAATACAAGATTAATTAATTAAAAGTTGCTTTTGTTTTTTAAATGACTGCAAATTCAAAGATCCAGGGTCTAATTTTGTGGCATTTATGAGATGAATATTATTGCAACAGTGCTAAATGATTCTGACATTTTATTAGGTAACTCCCCGCCAGCTTTGACTGAACTCAAGCAAATAAGTCGTGCAAATGAATTTGGCAGTGCTGCCGCTTCCTCCAGAGCAGCAAGAGTTGGTGGAAAATTTAAAAAGTCCCTCTGCAGGACATCAGCGAGACAAAAGCTTCTGCTTTGCAGCAAACGGCGACACACACAACTGGAATATTTTACTCTACACTTTTAGTGTTTTGTCAGAAAAGCTTGATTGTGCATGCCGTCCAGAGACTTTGACCTCGTGTCCTCTGTCAGCATTTTTCCAGACGTGCTGACTGAGACGTGACACATCCAGGCCTGCTTCAGAAGAGTACTGGATATTTCTGGAGCATAACTTACAATCCAGCTAATATTAAAATATGCTGGCAAGTAGCCATCCTCTTCGCAAAGGATAGATTACTTAAAATAGGATCCGTTGTTTCTTCCACTCTTTCCTGGCCTTCACTCCTTACTCTGGTGGGTTCAGGGTGTTGATTTGATAAATCCCCCCCCCCCTCTTGCAGCTGATTGCTTTCATCACTTCCTCTTTTTCTGCTGCTCTCATCGGGTGCAGAGTTGGACCTCAGAAGCGTTTTCTTCTTGCAGGTCTGGCGGTCGGACTCGGCCTCGGAGCCATCGCAGAGGTGGCCAAGAAGAATTTAAAACCCAAACAACAAGGTGATGACAAGTGAACCGTTTGTTCTACTATTATGTTGGAGAACTGGTAATGATTAGTTAAATTAGTTATTAGTTCTGGTTCTTCTGAGATGAGCTGGAAAAAAAAATCCCAAAAGGTTTAGTTTCACATCTTTAGCAACACACATCCTTTAGTTTACTTATCATTTAACAGTTAAAATAACAGCTCGTATGTGGAAACAACATAATCTTTAAATCTACTAATCTAACCCATAATCATGAGCAAAGAATGACTTTTTTTACTGCCAGGTCATGGTTGGGCTGATGGTTTTACTTCTTGGAAATGTGGATTATTTGTATGCAAAACATGATCAGATCAGCAACTCAAAACTTTGGAAAAAACTACTTCAAGACCATTAAAGACCCTGGAAATGCTGACTGCTGTGGACTTTTGTCCTCGGTCACCTGATCTCAGGCCTGCTGAACATTACCGGGGTGCTTGACAAAGCCAAACATTCCCAATGTCAGAGGAAGCCCTTTGGAGCGTTGCCAGATAATGGTGGGATAACTCAGATGAGTGGGTTTTACACCAGTAAGAGGACAACCTAACTCTAAGTTCTTTGAATGATTTATGTTTTTCTTTGTGTTTTTCGGAACAACCTTTATGATTTGTAACGTCATCTCTGTCTTTTTAGGAGATAAAAAGGCTGTCCTGGATTCCAATCCTTTCCTCTCTGAAGCCAACGCTGAAAGAATTGTCCGGACGCTTTGCAAAGTTCGGGGCGCTGCTCTTAAACTCGGACAGATGCTCAGTATTCAAGGTGAGGTGCAGAGAATGTGCTTGCGTGGGTCTAGAAACCTTGCAAGACACAGACTGCGCTTCTGCAAACCTGGAAATCTGAATGTCTTTCACATTATTCAGCGTTTTTTATGGGCCTTAAGTCTCTGTGACATCGGCGTTCCACTCTCAAACAAACAGGAGCCTTTTACCTGCAACAAAATGTCATTACTGAAAATAAACCTGCAATAAACTGGTGACCCTTCCAGGACACACCCTGCTTATAATTTCTGGGAGAGGCTCCAGAACCCTGCAACCCTGAAATGAACCAGGCAGCATAGAGAATGGATGAAAATAAACCACAGGCCAGCTGAACACAATAAGTGTCATTCCGCTTGAGCTATTGTAGGCAGCAGGGCTCAAATGGACTGTGAGGTCTGTTGACTTGACACAGCATGCTTACAGTACACAGTTTTACCCCCATCCTCGACACGGGCCTCTGTCAAGTGTCTGTCATGAGAAGCGAGCGAGCAAAGCGCTTGTTTTTGTATGGATAAACCCCTGCTAGTGTTTCCGCGCAGCAGTTTAACGGTCTGTTTTCTGCAGGGGATTCCTGAAACCCCTGTTTGTCAAGGTTCAGCTTGTTTCCTGATCCCACTCACATGTGAAAACACCTCATTTACACAGTTAATGGTGATTTTCAGAAGTTTTTTTTTTTTTTTAAAGGTAACAGGTCAAGGTTGTTGTATAATCAATCTTTAGTATCAGTCTTTAAACATTGCATGAGGGAGCTTACTTCTAATGAACCTGCTGGAAATAGTCACCTTATTCTGTATCTGTAGTTTACTACTGGTGCTAAATGTAGCTGTGAAAGTATCAAGAGTTTGTGTCAGGGTTAAGATTTTAATGTTGCTTTGATATTTTACCTCCAAGTGACCAATAAAAAAGAGAAAAAGTGACTCTTGTGACATGATTGTGACGTCTAGTCAGTGTTAAACTGAGCAGGTTGTCTTGATTCTTTAACCTGCAATGTAAAATCTACTCCAGTTACTTCATGGACTAAATGTGCCTGTTTAATTTAGACTGTTCTCTTCTTCATTTTCCCCAGATGACGCCTTTATCAACCCTCAGCTGGCTAAAATCTTCGACCGTGTCCGGCAGAGTGCAGACTTCATGCCAACTAAGCAAATGCTGGTACAGTTTTAGCTGAGGTAGAAAGCACTAAAGGTAACTCCCAGTCTCTTCTACTAATGTTTTTTTTTTTTCCTTCATCTGAGACAGAAAGCCATCAGCAACGACCTGGGCCCAAATTGGCGGGACAACCTGGAGTACTTTGAGGAGAAGCCGTTTGCGGCGGCGTCTATCGGTCAGGTGCACTTAGGCAGGCTGAAGGATGGCAGAGAGGTGGCCATGAAGATTCAGGTGAGATAAAAAACATTTAAGCAAGATGTGTTATTCAGCAGAGTGAGACAAAAACGTCCATTTCCCTTTCAGTACCCGGGTATTGCCAAGAGTATCAACAGTGACGTGAACAATATCATGACCGCTCTGAATTTAAGCAACGCTCTGCCTGAAGGTAATCTTGTTGGAGATTTTTTTATTATCTTTCGTGTGATAACGGCTGCTTTTGTGCAGAGTTTGTAACCTCCGCTAATGTCAAC
>NC_136631.1:25212935-25225435 GCF_933228915.1 Telmatherina bonti | reverse complement strand
AGGCCTTTTTATTAAGTACATCATGCTAGTACCAAGGTGGACCCCATTTTGCCTTCAGAACGGTCTTAATTTTTGGTAGCATACATTCAAAATGGTGATGGAAACATTCCTCAGAGATTTGGCTTCATGTTGGCATGATGACATCAGATGGTTGCTGCACATCCATGATGACAATCTCCCGCCTCATTCAATTCAATTCAGCTTTATTTGTATAGCGCCACTTCACAACGATGTTGTCACAGGGCACTTTACATGCACATCGTTTCAAGCCAATTCTTACATAGCCTATAATAGAAACTGACAGATTGTATCGTGACTTTGATCCAATCCTCCATCCTGAGCATGCACGCGGCGACAGTGGGAAGGAAAAAACTCCCCTTTAACAGGAAGAAAGGCAGAACCCGACTCAGGGAGGGCAGCCATCTGCCTCGACTGGTTGGGGTGGAGAGGACAGGAAAAACAGATCAACATGTACAACTGGACTTATTCAGGAAGACCCTAAGATGATCTACTGATACAAGAGCAAATGATCCCAGTACTCACAATCTCTTTTCATACCATCTCTGGAAACCCTGGAGAAAATCCCGGTAGATCTGCAGTTTCTGAAATGGATCAGCCATCAGCAACCACGTCACATTCAATGCAATTAAAATCACCTTTTCTTCCTCATTCTGATGCTCAGTTTACGCCTGACCGTGTCGACATGAATCAAATTTCCATGTGATTGGCTGAAAAAGTTATTGGTGTTAACAAGTAGTTGAATAGATGTTCCTAATGAAGTGGCCAGTGAGTGTTCATCATCCCATCCCATTTCTTTAAAAGTTGATTTAAAACCTTGTTTCCTTTGCTAAAAAAGTCGATGGAGAATGCCCACGTGGATGCAGTGATGATCCTCGGGGAGGCCTTCTCCTCCTCGGAGCCCTTCGACTTTGGAGAGCAGAGCACCACGGAGCGCATCCACAGGCTCATCCCAGTGATGCTGAGAGAGCGCCTCACGCCGCCCCCGGAAGAGACCTACTCCCTCCACAGAAAGATGGGCGGCTCCTTCCTCATCTGCTCCAAACTGAAAGCTAAAATCTCCTGCAAGAACATGTTCCAGGAGGCGTATAGAAACTACTGGAAGGATGGACACCCCGGGTCTAAACTCTGAAGACTGGTTTTCCAGAGAAGTGCTTTCAGACCTGGATTATTTTGATGGTTTTGTTTCGGCATGTTGGACAATTTAACTCACAAATTCTTATGCTGGGGTATTTCAGGCAACCTGGACCAGAAAATACCCTCATGTTATCTTTTTTTATTTACTGTGGTCTGTTACGACTTTGCAAGTAAATTGGGGGGAAGGGGGAAACCATAATGGTATCAGAATATCTGCCAATTAAGAACTATTTTATATGTGTGCATCTTATTCAATCATTTATTTTGACCAGGAATTCCATCCAGTATAACCTGAACTTTAACCTCTATAATGATTAGTGAGGAATTTTGTACGTGTTTGAATGAATTTGTGAAATGTACTGTAAAGCCTCATAATCGTGTACTTGTGTGGTCTGAAGGAGTGTGCTTCATCTGAGCAGGATTGTCAGTTTAAATAAATAGACACTCATGCAGCAAAAAACAAAAATGTGTCTGATTTGAAACTAAAGGGAAAAAAAATTGAAACCAAAAGAATCTACAAAATGGAACCAGTTTTGCTTATTTAAGATAAAAATTTAATTCTGTATCACAGACTTCCTTGTAATGGTCACAATCTGATGGACGAGTCACCAACGTTGTAATTAAAGCTCAAAGTTGACAGTTTACCCACATAAAACATGAAGACTCAAATCTGCATACGTAGAAAATCATCTGAAGAGTGTGTGTGTGTGTGTGTGTGTAGGACCGAGTTATTGTATTTATTTGTACTAAAACCTTAACGTGGAAACAGAAATATGTGTAAATCTGTTTGCAATCAACAGAAATGTCTCTAGTTTGTTCTCATTAGTATTGTGCTGTATATATCTGCTTTTGTAGTACTTGTTACCATCGACAAGGACGTGGCAGAGGTTATGGTTTTGCTGCCATTTGTTAGCAACTTGATGTAAAAACTACTGGACTGATTTGGTAGAATGGGTCTTAGTCAAAATCTTCTTCCATTCAGTTTTAGGAGTGATCTGGATCCAGGAATTTAAAGGATTCTTTGTCATAGTGAGACAGTCATTTTCAGTATTTATGCATGTAACTCCACAGTAAATGGTCCAGGTATTTGGCCAAAAACTACAGAAGTTCCAAGCAGGTTTTCCAACATATTAAAGGGACATCTGGATTGCAGCAAAATTCTGGACATTACGATCCAGAAGAGAAAAAAATTGGGGAACTTTTGCATTTTCATCACTGCAAAAGAACAAATTGATATTTACATGCAACAAAATATAAGCTAAGACAGTGTGGATTTATTATCAATGAATCTAGGAATTTAATAGTGTTTAAATATAAAATTAATGAATGTAGGAGGAGAAGAGTGGAAATCACTGTTTGGGTGAAAATCAGCTGCTTAGTCTGCACTCTGTGCTTTCCTAGCTTCTTACTGTGTCCAACATGCTGATGGGGGTGAAGATCTGTAGGATGGATGGATGGAAATTAGTCCATCTCCCTGTTTAAACTGTGCATATGTTCATTACACAGTATACACACGGTTTATTACTATGTGATACTTCTGAATGGTTGTAGTGCTAGATGTGTCCACTGGGGGCAGATGACAAGTATCAGGTTGCAACAACAGGTTTGTTGCAGGTTTAATTCTTCTGTTTATGAGATGTAACAATGACGGCGAAAGCAGGTGTGGTGCGCGCTCCTGATGTAGTGCAGTGGCGGGAGGCGGGGCTTCATGCGGAAGGGTCTCAATCCACTCGTTTTACCCGCAGGCTGATCTGACAGCCTACGGACAGGGTCGGTCTGAGGTAAATAAAGCGATTTGTGACAATAACTTGATCAATCCCAGCCCTTCTGGTCTCAGAAATAAAAATAAATTAGCCTGAAATGCACATAATAGTTCCACTTTTAGTAAAAAATTTTGTTATAAAAACCTCAGAGCTGAAAGAAGCTTATTCTAACAACTGCTTCTATTTATCTGCTGAATAAAAAAGTATTTTTCCATCTAGGTATTAACATAACTCGGGGACCTTTAAAGCTTTTAGAGGGGGGTGAAGCGTTTTACCTGAGGGATACATACAATTTGGAAATGGTCTGCATAACAGAAATACAGTGGGAAACACCATCTTTTTGTAATTACTGGACCTAGAATAGACCCACAGGTGAGAGGAAAGGGGCTTGAAGAGGATTTCTTAACAAAAAAGCCTCAATATTTCAATACTGAGATCCAAAATAACTACAAAGTTTAATTTCCCCAAGTCTGCAACTAATAAAAGATTAAAACCCTTTAAAAGTGCTAATTCAGATTAAAACCAGACTGAAATGTTTCAGATTGTTTTGGCTAAGTAATTGTCTGAAAAAAGACTTAGAAGAAGAAGACTGAGATTGTCTTCCTCTTTCTGAACACTGCAGCTTACTCCTGCCAACAAGGGCAGGTTTGAACATGGTGGCTATTAAGTTTTTAATAACCTTCAGTGTGTAAAACAAAGTGAGATCCACCCCAGTTAAGCCATCATTTTAGAACTGGCTACCTCTAACTGCGTAGCTGGGGCTTCTGACAGACAGAATTTTCTTTCATCTATCCCAAACATGCTCCATTAAACTGAGCTGGGAATTTGGAAGCCAAGTTAGCCTCTCATGTACCTGGAAGCATTTCTCAACAGTTTGAGTGACTATGATCCTGTAGCTGCCTCATTGCTCCTCCATTATGGGTCATGTTTCCATAACAGCTGCATACCAACAGGACGTGCCACTTCCCTCTGGTCCAGTCATGAAGTCGAAGCACCTAAGACCTGAAAAAGCCAATCACATCCTCATATTTGTGCCTTTCTCTTGCTTTCAACACGTCGATGCAAAGAAATGCTGCCACATCACATCCTTTGTTAGATGCTGATTAATCAAGACAACCTTTGTTATTTGCTGCACAATTCAATGGTTTTATTATTATTGATCACTG
The DNA here is from genome assembly GCF_933228915.1 of Telmatherina bonti. Taxonomy (NCBI): domain Eukaryota; kingdom Metazoa; phylum Chordata; class Actinopteri; order Atheriniformes; family Telmatherinidae; genus Telmatherina; species Telmatherina bonti. The sequence goes on along the minus strand of NC_136631.1, from coordinate 25,221,351 downwards.
AAGAATGAAGCCTTTTATTAAGGACGGGCTCTCGGTGGAGACTGATGGCTGTTTGTAGCTGCACTAAGTGCTGAGGGGCTTTAAAAGGAACCTTTGTGATGCAGATATTTGTTTAGATTAGATTTTTTTCCCCCAACCTTTAAAAAAAGCCATGTTTTAACTTTGTTATTATGGGTTATCCAGTGTGATCTCAGAAGAAAATGCTCATTTCATCACCTTTAATCTACAACACAAAAGCTTAATTTAATGAGAATAAGAATAGATTACAGTTTACAGAAGGTAATCATTTGCCCTTGTAAAAACCTTAAAACCGGCTGCAAGTCGGTTACTCAGTGGGAGAAAGTGGAACGAGTCATCTTACAGCCGAAACCCGGCAGCGCTCCACTTGGATTGTGACGCTAGAGAAGCCAAACTCAGAGCGCAGCAGCTTTGTCACCTTCCGGAGGATAACCTGCGGATCAGCTTCTTTATCTGTGTACACAAACAGAAGTAATCAGATTACAGACATAAAATGTGACTAAACAAATCTTTCAACAACTGAGCTAAATATAAACAGAATCCTTCAACAATCATCGGGCCATAAATAAGGAGGGGTCATGGGTCGTTTCGGAGCAAACTCAGGTTTTAGGTTTCGCTGTGTGTTTTAGTAATATGGACTCAGCTTTTACCGATGGCGATGTGGGCTGACAGCAGAGAGCGGTTCATGTTGAGGCTCCACATGTGCAAATTGTTAACAGCTGCAACGTCTGCAACGGACAGCAGCAGCTCTCTCACTGCGCTGAAGCCAACGCCCTGCGGAGCGCCTGCACAGAAACAGACACTGCAGTCACCAGTAACCTCATGTCACAAAAGCAGGAGGAGGTAAATGTGCCTACCTTCCATCAGGATCCTGAACACATCCTTCGTGATGGGGAATGTTGTCCCAACAACCAGAGCTGAGAACAGGAACGTGCAAATTGGATCGGCCACTTTATATTCAGGCTGTCAAGAAGAAACATGAAGCATAAAACTAGCACCCCAGATTTATGCATATCCCAGTTTCTCCCTTTCATTTTTTTTTTTGTTTTTAATATCTTTTCTATTTTTAATCAAATAAACAAGACTGGTATTATTTTACATTTTTCATATTGTCAACAAATACCAGTTAGCGTTTCCAGCAGCAGAACAGTGTTAAGAAGTGTTGCTATGACACATATTTACAGGTTATTTTTGATGTGGAAGCGTCTTATTGTCTTTGTGTTAACGCTAAACTCTTTCAAAAGACTTATTTTACACGTTTGCCCATAAATGAAGAGTTAGTTACTGGTTTTGCCACCATTGCTTATGTGGACACAGAGCCAAGCAACACTGAGACCTGATCAGATCAAGTTTCAGGAACACTTGAGGATAAAGACGTTGTTGATGCAGAATAATGACACAATTTCCTCTTCAATAAGCTGCTTCACATAAACAGTGAAAAACCTGTAACAAGACCACCTTTTCATTTCATTAGATGCACTATACTAGTACCAGGTCGGACCCTTTTTTTCCTTCAAAACTGTCTTAATTCTTGGTTTTATGGATTTAACAAAGCTTTGGAGACGTTTCTCAGAGATTTTGCTCCATGTTGACGTGAAGCGTCACACAGTTGCTGCACATCCATGATGAGAATCTCCCGCTCCACCACATCCCAAAGGCGACAGTGGAGGCCGTTGGAGTACAGTGAACTCATCGTCATGTTGAAGAAAACAGCTGGAGAGGATGTGAGCTGTATTACATGGTGCGTCATCCTGCTAGAAGTTTCCATCACATGATGCTGCACTGTGCTTGTAAAGGGATGGACATGATCAGCAACAACACTCAGGGAGGCTGGGGAGTTTGAGTAATGCTGAATTGGTATGTAGGGGCCCAGAAAATATTCCCACATCATTACGCCACCGCCTGAATTGCTGATACAAGGAAGGATGAATCCATGTTTTCATGTTTTTTACGGAGCTCTGATCCTAAAATCTAAATATGGATCGAAAATAGACACTAATCAAACCAGGTAACATTTTTCTCTCTTCGTTTGTCCAGTGTTGGCGAGTCTGTTCAATTTGTTGCTTCAGTTTCTTCTTAGCTGAGAGAAGAGGCACCCAGTGTGTTTTTCTGATGCTGAATCCAGCCTGCTTCAAAGTTGGACGTGTTTCTTTCAGAGATGGTGTTCTGTAATCATTATACCTTCCTACCAGTCTGCCCGTTCTCCTCTGACAGCAAAGCATTTTGGTCCAGAGAGCTGCAGCTCACTGGAATATTTTCTCTTTTTCAGACCATTCTCTGTAATGTCTGCAGATGGTTCCCATAATATGTCAGACCAATATTTCTGCTGTTCACATTACCATTAAAAAAAAGTAAATCAAATAAAATAAATCAGGTACCTACTTTAATTTAACGTTAAAAACAAGAGGTTTTAAAGTATTCCTGCAGTTGGGGGAAATATGTAGTCTAGTATTATGAAGTGAACTGCTTTTCTCTGAGTACGGATGCATATTTTTTTTTTTTATCATTTCTCCAAATTACTTCCATTGCCTCTTCACAGGTGAACAAGTTTAATATTAAAAGAGTTTTCCAATCTAAAAAAAAGGAAGTTTTAATGATTTTGATTCTGTTTAATCACAGAATTGTTTTTTTTTTTTTAAATTAAATATCGAGAAACCTCACACAGGAAAGCTGATGGATTGTAATGTTATGTATACGTGCTGTGGACTGGCTGGGATTAAACTTTGGCCACAGTCAAACAGAAAGCGGTCAACCCTTCCCACAGTTAATCATGCTGACTGGAAATGCTCTGGGTTTATGTGGCTGGAATTCCTGTAAACATCAGCACATTCTGGCACATCCAGCTGAATTTGGCAGAGATGTATAAAGTAGAAGTAAAAATGAAGTGGAAGTCCTGCCATGTTTATGGACCTACCTGTGCATTTAGAACAGGCTCATCTACCTGCAGTGGAGCCGATTAAATTCATCTGGTTTAGTGACTGGTTGGAAAGAGCTGCCGGACAGGACTTCTACTTTCTACTTCTACTTTTTACACCTCTGGAATTTGGAAGCAGGTTTTCAGGAAAAATTAAAATATCTCAAAACTTCAAGTCCAAGACAGAACCTGGAAAAAAAAAAAGTCTTTCATTAAGAACAGACTCAGTTGCAGAAATGATGACCTGTTCAGCTTTTTCTTTTGCCGTTACTGACCCAGAAGTGGATGATGATGGCCGCCAGGAGGACGCCGATGCTCTGCAGCAGGTCTCCCAACACGTGAATGAAGGCCGCCTTCACGCTTGCATTGCCGTGGCTGCTCCTGTGGGGTTGTTTGTGTTTCTGACGCCAGCTGGTGGGAATCCCGTGGCTGTGGCCATGTGAGACTCCAGACTGATGCAGGATCAGGACCATTCTGAGCAAAGTCAAAACTCATTTTAGTGTCAGATCACTGCTGACTGCGTTCTGAAGCGGCAGAGAAAGTGTCGTCAGCAGACTCACAAGATGTTGACCCCCACTGCGCAGCCTGAGGTGATGAGCATGATCTGACCGTCGATGTCATAGTCTCCATCACTGATCCTCTGTATGGCCGACAAGACCAGCACTGCCGTCACAGCCCAGATAGACACAACAGAGAGAAACATGCCCAGAATCTCTGCGTAAAACAAGTCACACAAGACAGCAAACGCTCATCACGCACTGAGATACTGACAACCTACATCAGCGAAGGGCTTTTGTGTTGTTGTTCCACCTGCTCGATGCCATCCGAATGTCATGCTTTCTGTTTGAGGCCTGGATGAGACCCACAGAGAGAAGATGCTGATCCCGAGGCTGCCAAAGTCCGTCAGGAGATGAGCTGCGTCCGTCATGATGGCCAGACTGTGAGCTGCATATCCACCTGCAGAGGACACCAATCAGCAACACTTGTTTAAGAAAAGATGAAACTGCTTTTATTTTAAACGCATTTTTGTTGCTTTGTGTAAAAATGACAGAAACGGGAGTTTAGTTTTAATTTGCTCCATGACAAGGTGCACAAACTATAGATTAAAGAAAGTTTACTAAGCTACATTAAGGGTGCTCAACTCCGGTCCTCGCGGGATGCAGTCCTGCAAGTGTTAGGAGTTTCCCTGCTGCAACACAGCTGACTTAAATCAATGGCTAAATAGCAGAGTGGTGGAGAGTATAATATCCAGCTGAACCAGTCCTGGTAATGGAGTCTGATGTGTATCCGGTGTGTTGCTGAAGGGAAACTCTGTAGACTTGCAGGACTGCAGCCCTTGAGGAACAGGGTTGCCCACCTCTGCAGGTAGCAGGAAATCAAGTCCGTCATCTCACCGATCACCTCTCCTGTCATGAACACCAGGCTGACAGCGCAGGCGATGAGGAGTTTCTTTCTGGCTACACGTTTCACATCACTTTCAGCCTCCGAATCGTCCTGCATCTCCTGGCAGAGCCACTCGGACTGCCGCACGCTGGACGCATCTTCACTCAGCGCTGAATCAGAATATTTTTCCTCTGGAGAATCCATCCTGGTGGATGACAGAAAACCTACTAAGTAAAACCAGCATGTTAAAAACAGTCTTTTCTGAATTTGATCTGACAAGACAAAACGCACCATGTAAGAGGCTCTAAATATGCCTCAATCAGCTGCTGCTTCTCTGAATCCGTTGCCAGTTCCATATCTTCAGGCGACAAACTCATGCTTTGGTGAAGCTTGATGACTTACCACCTGCTGTAACACACGTTATCTGTCAGGGGTGGAGCGTTGCGGGAGCCAATGGCAGCTGACCAGGCGCAGGGGAACTGGCCACCAACAGCAAAATTACAACGAAAACCATTACAGCATGCCAGTTTAACCCAAGTTTTATTTAATCTTATGAACATTAACATTACTGTAATTTTCACAAAGAAATTACAAACATCTGTATGTTGAAATTATAGAAGAAAAATTGTGGGAATATTGTGCCAATGAAAAAAATAGATGGTTTTCTGTTCACTCAATGGTTAAAACAGAAAACAAACACAAAAAAAACTGTTTTCAGGCACTTATCTGAAGTTCTTCAAGTATGAATTCTGGCACTTTCAGACACGCCGACTGTTCAGAGTTTTAAATATTTCTTGATATCTAACATAAACAACAAATAATGATGCACTAGCTTTGTACAAAAATAACATTAACAGTATTAAAAAATAGACATTTTTAATCTCATAAGGCTTCCTTAATATATTCATAAAACCTCTGATTTAAAAAAATACAGCTCTGAATTTACAGAATAAATCAGCAACCACAACACAGGATCATTACTGAAAATACCTCGATGTTTCTGGATCCCATCAGCAGCTCATGCAGAGAATAATAGTTTAAAATGTTTTGGTAGGATTTTTTTTGTTGTATCTGAAGCAGTTTATAAATTTGGTTAAAGTTTGAAGAGCAGTAAAGGCTTGGACGGGTTGTTTGGTCTTTTATCAGTACGGGTCTGTGTGTGTGTGTGTGTGTGTGTGTGTGTGTGTGTGTGTGTGTGTCCAGTTAGCTTAACATCAAGATAGCTGCTCAACACCTCTGAGGCTCAACAGTAACATGTTATTAAGCTGTTGGATTGTGAGCTGGAGCCATTTCTGATTAAAAACCTTGTGATAATTTCCCAACTTCAACGCTTTATGCCTCTAGATGTTACTAAAAGCTACAAAGGAAACTTTCCTTGGACTCCCTGCGGGGGGGAAACTTTGGCAGTGCTGGGTTTTTCAACCAGGTACAAGTGTGGACACACCTACCTGTTGAATGTGATTGGGTAGGTGTGTCCACACTTCTGACTGGTGCTGGACCAGTTTATGTTTCATAATGCTGTTGAGTCAAACCAAGCCATAATCTGTGAAGCATATAGTAAATATGAGAAGAATACCAATAAAAACAACTAAGCATAATATTTTTCGCTTTGCAGCAGCAGATTTGTCTCTGTTGCTTGTTTTGACAGCAATCAGGCTTGGGTTTATTAGTTGGAGCCATGCAGGAAATAATCCACATGGATATTTTCTTCTTCCATCCATGAGATCTAAAGAAAATGCGTGGAAAGTTTACAAAGACGTGACCCGTAGCGGCTCAGGTGATTGTGAGCTGTCCTAAAATGTTCATCAACATCACAGCCAGTGATTCTGCCAGTTATTTACAACCTGAGAGAAAAGCCTGCAGCAGCTAAAACTCTTCATGTAGTTTAGTCACAACAACATTGATTCATTTGTTTGAGGATCTTAAGCATCTCTACTGAGGTCCATCTCTCTCCAAAACCATTTATCTGGAATTCCATTGGAAGTTCCTATATGCAACGAGACTACAGTGTTTAGCCACTTAATCTAAGAAACAGCGTGTTGGAAAATAAATCTTGGATTGTCAGACTACTGCAGCAGCTTTGATTTTTACAACATAAACCTGCGAATTTAAAGTGCAGAATTAAAACAATTGTGTCAGAGCTTTGATTTGCATGGCTTTGTCATCTGTCCGTGCTGCACACATTTTTCCCAACATTTATAAAAAGGTTGCAAAAATAAATATAAGACTGGACCAAAGATAGACAGTTGGCATAAAAAAAACAAAAAAAACATGGTCATGCGAAATAGTCCCAGATTAATGTAAAACTGTAAAATACATTTTCTGTAGATGAGACATTTTTTTTGAGAAACGAGCTAAAAATCACACATTGCTGAAGTCGCTAGTAAAACTTTACAATACTGTCCCAGATGTGAAGCTCTCGTCCTCCTCATCCAATCACGCAGGACTCATTCATTCTGCTGGAAGTGCTATCACCGTCATTCCAGGGGATACGGCGTCGTTAGCTGCATGAGGCTGAATCACAATCGGTCCGTTCTCAGCTGCAGAAAAAAAAAATAAATATATAGAAAGGCTTCAAACGTTTACCTGCAGATCCAGACTCTGTTTTAAGAAACAATTTTTAGTATCAAGCATTTGCTGGTTTCTGTTTGAGGCCTGAGCAGCACTAACCAATCACATTAAAGCAGTCTTCATTTGCATACATTTAAAGAGCAAGCAAGCAACAACAAGAAAAAAAAGCATAAAAAAATGGAAGTTTGCTGAAGTGCAATCTTGAAAATGCAGCTTGCGTTATGACACTTAATCTGCGAGTTCTTTTCCTTTAAACAATGACCAAACCAGGATGTCTTTATGCAGACATGCTCCACATACGCTAGCTGTCCTGGTTGTCAATAAACACAAGCAAGAAGCAAAGTCAAAGCTGCTTGATTCCAGGGTCACATTTGACCATTTTCTCCTTGGCAGCTTCACTGGCAGAAAAAGGTAGAGTCACCTTCCAAATGGAGTGAGGGATTATTATTAAAAGCAGTGTGTGAATATAATTAATGACTGAGGAGATGTTAACTTCTGCCAAGTTATCAGAGCCTTGTTGTAATGACATGAAACTGTTTTTTAGTTGCTTCATTTGCTTTAGCAGAAAGGACGCGAGTTGCTTCTCATCCAAACTGACTTCCAAAGGGTTTCCATGAGCAAGGCCAATGGCAACCTTCATCCAACACAGGAAAGTTATCATACGATGAAGAGCATTCACAGCGGTTACTGGGACATCACTCTGCTCTTATAGTAAACCTTTGTGATTGGTTGTTGGTCTTCCCAGTTTCATCCTGAGATCCTGTGTGAACCTAAAACGTTGCTTGGAGATGGAAACTGAACATGTGTACATTTCTTCATCAGCAACAGGACCCTGAACACACTGAGAACTAGATTTAGCTATTTTTCCTCTTCAAATTAGCTCACATATTAATACGCAGAATTTATTATAAACAATTAAAAACTAATAATGCTCTGATTTTCCTGCCTTTGTTGACACTTAAATTAAGGCATGAATATGTGAATAAGTGAAGAGAGAGCAGCAGGGAGCTGTGGGCAGATTAGATTACATGAAGGACTTTTACCTGAGGCTTCAGTAGAGCTGGGCTGTAAATCTATCACACGGTCTTGTGCTGTAAAAACACATTTCAACACTGAGAAAACTTCACTTCCATTATGATTCAAGCAAGAAAGATGGCAATGCACATATTTTACATTAGCATCATGGAGGCTAAAAAACTAAAAACAATACCAAAGAAAACTAAAAATCTGAATCTACTCTTCTTTTCCATGAAAGCTTGACTGTACATGTACACACCAGCAGGGGCTGTAAGGTCACAGCTGAAACACTGAAGATTAAATGCATCCTCACGAACATCATCGTGAGCTGACAGCGTATTAACAGCTGTAAATATTCAAGAACATTGATCTTATAAGGTGTGATGATAGAATGACCATGTTTGCATCCATTAATTGCAAGATTTAGATTTTTAATTTAGTTGAATCTGCTGAACAGAAAAAACATCAAGAATATACAGCAGCAAAGCAGGTCAATTCATTCAAACAAAGCTT